>NC_092224.1:20866848-21064348 GCF_036320965.1 Panulirus ornatus | reverse complement strand
AAGAAGAAAGCTGAGAGTAAATGTGAATAAGAGCAAGGTTATTAGGTACAGTAGGGTTGAGGGACAAGTCAATTGGGAGGTAAGTTTGAATGGAGAAAAGCTGGAGGAAGTAAAGTGTTTTAGATATCTGGGAGTGGATTTGGCAGCAGATGGAACCATGGAAGCAGAAGTGAATCATAGGGTGGGGGAGGGGGCGAAAGTTCTGGGAGCGTTGAAAAATGTGTGGAAGTCGAGAACATTATCTCGGAAAGCAAAAATGAGTATGTTTGAAGGAATAGTGGTTCCAACAATGTTATATGGTTGTGAGGCATGGGCTATAGATAGAGTTGTGCGCAGGAGGGTCGATGTGCTGGAAATGAGATGTTTGAGGACAATATGTGGTGTGAGATGGTTTGATCAAGTAAGTAATAATAGGGTAAGAGAGATGTGTGGTAATAAAAAGAGTGTGGTTGAGAGAGCAGAAGAGGGTGTTTTGAAACAGTTTGGTCACATGGAGAGAATGAGTGAGGAAAGATTGACAAAGAGGATATGTGTGTCAGAGGTGGAGGGAACGAGAAGTGGGAGACCAAATTGGAGGTGGAAAGATGGAGTAAAAAAGATTTTGAGTGATCGGGGTCTGGACATGCAGGAGGGTGAAAGGCGTGCAAGGAATAGAGTGAATTGGGACAATGTGGTATACCGGGGTCGACGTGCTGTTAATGGATTGAATTGAGGCATGTGAAGCGTCTAGGGTAAACCAGGGAAAGTTGTGTGGGGCCTGGATGTGGAAAGGGAGCTGTGGTTTTGATGCATTATTACATGACAGGTAGAGACTGAGTGTGAACGAATGTGGCCTTTGTTGTCTTTTCCTAGTGCAACCTCACGCACATTTGGGGGGAGTGGGTTGTTATTTCATGTGTGGCGGGATGGTGATGGGAATGAATAAGGGCAGACAGTATGAATTATGTACATTTATATATGTATATGTCTGTGTGTGTATAATTATGTATACGTTGAGATGTATAGGTATATATATTTGCGTGTGTGTACATGTATGTATATACATGTGTATGTGGGTGGGTTGGGCCATTTCTTTCGTCTGTTTCCTTGCGCTACCTCGCTAACGTGGGAGACAGCGACAAAGCAAAGCATTCTTCTTCAACCAAGTTCTGACTCAGGTCTTCCTTCACTTTTACCTATAACTTTGGTATTCAAATCACATTCCACTCCAGTTCTTGCTGAGAGGTCTCTTAGTCTTTTCCTCACTTCCTCCTACAATGGGATTTGTATCTGAAATACAAGCCTCCCCTCTTCTTTCTCCAGCGGGTAGCATTAAGAACAGAGGACTGAACCTTAGAGGGAATATCCTCTCTTAGCCCCCTTCCATATTCCCTCTTTTGGAAAATTGAGGATAAGAGGGAAGGATTCCCAGCCCTCTGCTCCCTCACCTTATAGTCACTTTTTACGACTCGCAGAGAATATGTGGGAAGTATTCTTTCTCCCCTATCCCCAGTGATAGATATCCGCACAACTCTATCTATAGCCCGTTTTTGCTCTGAGATAACATTCTCATCTTCCACACATTCTTCAACTTTCCCAGAACCTTCACACCTTTCCCCACCCTGTCACTCATTTCTGCTTCTGTGGTTTTATCTGCTGCTGAGTTCACCCCCAGATATCTAAAACATGCACCTATACACGCACATATACATAATTTTAATGTATACATAGATATACATACACAGACATAGTTATACACATGTACATATTCATATATACATACACAGACATATATATACACATGTACATATTCATACACATGTACATATTCATACTTGCTACCTTCATCCATTCCCATCACCACCCCACCACACATGAATATGCATCTCCCCTCCAGTGAGATAACGCCAGCAAAACAGACAAAAAGGCCACATTCGTTCACACTCAGTCTATACCTGTCATGTGTGATGCAACGAAACCACAGCTCCCTATTCGCATCCATGCCCCACGGACCTTTCCATGGTTTACCTCAGATGCTTCACATGCTCTAGTTCAGTCCATTGACAGCACGTCGACCCGGGTATACCACATCATTTTAATTCACTATTCCTTGCATGCCTCTCATCCTCCTGTATGTTCAGGTCCCAATTGATCAAAATATTTTTCACTCCATCCTTCCACCTCCAATTTGGTCTCCAACTTCTTCTTCCCTCCACCTCTAACACATATATCCTCTTTGTCAATCTTTCCTCACTCATTCTTTCCATATGTCCAAACCATTTCAAATTGAACACCCTTTTCTGCTCTCTCAACCTCACACTTTATTTCCACACCTCTCTCTCTTACCCTTTCATTACTTGTTCGATCAAACCACCTTGAACCACATATTGTCCTCAAACATTTCATTTCCAACACATCCACCCTCCTTCGTACAACCCAATCTGTAGCCCATGCCTTGTAACCATATAACATTGTTGGAACTACTATTCCTTCAAACATACTCATTTTTGCTCCGAGATAATGTTCTCTCCTTCCACCTATTCTTTGTTGCTCCTAGAACATTCGCCCCCTCCCCACCCTGTGACTCATTTACTCTCCCATGGTTCTATCTGCTGCTAAGTAAGTAATGAAAGGGTAAGACAGATGTGTGGTAATAAAGAGACTGGTTGAGAGAGCAGAAGAGGGTTTGTTGAAAGGGTTTGGACATATGGAGAGAATGAGTGAGGGAAGATTGACAAAGAGGTTATATATGTCAGAGGAGTAGGGAACAAGGAGAAGCGGGAGACCAGATTGGAGGTGGAAGGATTGAGTGAAAAAGATTTTGAGTGATCAGGTCCTGAACATACAGGAGGGTGAAAGGCATGCAAGGAATAGAGTTAATTGGAACAGTGTGGTATACCAGGGTTGATGTGCTGTCAGTGGACTGAACCAGGGCATGTGAAACGTCTGGGGTAAATCATGGAAAGGTCTGTGGGGCCTGGATGTGGATAGGGAACTGTGGTTTCAGTGCATTACACATGACAGGTAGAGACTGAGTGTGAACGAATGCAGCCTTTTTTGTCTTTTCCTGGCACTGCCTCGCTGGAAGGGAGGATGCTATTTCCTCTAAGGGAGGGTAGCAACAGCAGTGGATGAAAGCAAGCAAGTATGAATATGTACATGTGTATATATAGGTGGGTTGATTAGAAAGGGTAGTGAGTGGTGGGATGAAGAAGTAAGATTATTAGTGAAAGAGAAGAGAGAGGCATTTGGACGATTTTTGCTGGGAAAAAATGCAGTTGAGTGGGAGATGTATAAAAGAAAGAGACAGGAGGTCAAGAGAAAGGTGCAAGAGGTGAAAAAGAGGGCAAATGAGACTTGGGGTGAGAGAGGATCATTAAATTTTGGGGAGAATAAAAAGATGTTCTGGAAGGAGGTAAGTAAAGTGCGTAAGATGAGGGAGCAAATGGGAACTTCAGTGAAGGGCGCAAATGGGGAGGTGATAACAAGTAGTGGTGATGTGAGGAGGAGATGGAGTGAGTATTTTGAAGGTTTGTTGAATGTGTTTGATGATAGAGTGGCAGATATAGGGTGTTTTGGTCGAGGTGGTGTGCAAAGTGAGAGGGTTAGGGAAAATGATTTGGTAAACAGAGAAGAGGTAGTAAAAGCTTTGCGGAAGATGAAAGCCGGCAAGGCAGCAGGTTTGGATGGTATTGCAGTGGAATTTATTAAAAAAGGGGGTGACTGTATTATTGACTGGTTGGTAAGGTTATTTAATGTATGTATGACTCATGTTGAGGTGCCTGAGGATTGGCGGAATGCGTGCATAGTGCCATTGTACAAAGGCAAAGGGGATAAGAGTGAGTGCTCAAATTACAGAGGTATAAGTTTGTTGAATATTCCTGGTAAATTATATGGGAGGGTATTGATTGAGAGGGTGAAGGCATGTACAGAGCATCAGATTGGGGAAGAACAGTGTGGTTTCAGAAGTTGTAGAGGATGTGTGGATCAGGTGTTTGTTTTAAAGAACGTATGTGAGAAATACTTAGAAAAGCAAATGGATTTGTATGTAGCATTTATGGATCTGGAGAAGGCATATGATAAGAGTTGATAGAGATGCTCTGTGGAAGGTATGAAGAATATATGGTGTGGGAGGCAAGTTGTTAGAAGCAGTGAAAAGTTTTTATCGAGGATGTAAGGCATGTGTACGTGTAGGAAGAGAGGAAAGTGATTGGTTCCCAGTGAATGTAGGTTTGCGGCAGGGGTGTGTGATGTCTCCATGGTTGTTTAATTTGTTTATGGATGGGGTTGTTAGGGAGGTGAATGCAAGAGTTTTGGAAAGAGGGGCAAGTATGAAGTCTGTTGGGGATGAGAGAGCTTGGGAAGTGAGTCAGTTGTTGTTCGCTGATGATACAGCGCTGGTGGCTGATTCATGTGAGAAACTGCAGAAGCTGGTGACTGAGTTTGGTAAAGTGTGTGAGAGAAGAAAGTTAAGAGTAAATGTGAATAAGAGCAAAGTAATTAGGTACAGTAGGGTTGAGGGTCAAGTCAATTGGGAGGTAAGTTTGAATGGAGAAAAACTGGAGGAAGTAAAGTGTTTTAGATATCTGGGAGTGGATCTGGCAGCGGATGGAAGCGGAAGTGGATCATAGGGTGGGGGAGGGGGCGAAAATCCTGGGAGCCTTGAAGAATGTGTGAAAGTCGAGAACATTATCTCAGAAAGCAAAAATGGGTATGTTTGAAGGAATAGTGGTTCCAACAATGTTGTATGGTTGCGAGGCGTGGGCTATGGATAGAGTTGTGCGCAGGAGGATGGATGTGCTGGAAATGAGATGTTTGAGGACAATGTGTGGTGTGAGGTGGTTTGATCGAGTAAGTAACATAAGGGTAAGAGAGATGTGTGGAAATAAAAAGAGAGAGAGCAGAAGAGGGTGTTTTGAAATGGTTTGGGCACATGGAGAGAATGAGTGCGGAAAGATTGACCAAGAGGATATATGTGTCGGAGGTGGAGGGAACGAGGAGAAGAGGGAGACCAAATTGGAGGTGGAAAGATGGAGTGAAAAAGATTTTGTGTGATCGGGGCCTGAACATGCAGGAGGGTGAAAGGAAGGCAAGGAATAGAGTGAATTGGATCGATGTGGTATACCGGGGTTGACGTGCTGTCAGTGGATTGAATCAGGGCATGTGAAGCGTCCGGGATAAACCATGGAAAGCTGTGTAGATATGTATATTTGCGTGTGTGGACGTATGTATATACATGTGTATGGGGGTGGGTTGGGCCATTTCTTTCGTCTGTTTCCTTGTGCTACCTTGCAAACGCGGGAGACAGCGGCAAAAAGAAAAAAAAAGTATATATATGTATAGTCTGTGGATGTGTAGGTATGTGTTGATATGTATATATGCGTGTATGGGCATTTATGTATATGTGTATATGAGTGAATGGGCCATTCTTCTTCTGTTTTCTGGTACTACCTTGCTGATGTGAGAAACAGCGATTAAGTATGATAGAATATAAATACATATATATGCATCTGATTTCCATTCCTTTTGTGAATTCCCATCAAGAGGGTGGCCATAGCAAGAGAGTATCCACTCATCCCTGTCCTCAAATGCCTCCTTGCGTACATTATTCCATCATTTCTTCTCCAGTACTCTTCCACCTTTTAGCTCCCCATGTCACTGGTGATCTTTCTCTCCCACCAACCCCTTTCATTGTAATGTCATACAATCTTTCCTTGTAAACTTCCCTTCTTGCATTCTCTCTGCATGCCCAAACCCCCTCAAAGTATTACATTTCACCAACTCTGTCACACCACAGTTTATTCCTTTTGGATTCCCTGCCATACCACATCTCTCATTCCTTCCTTCATTTCTTTCATGCCATATAGTTATACATGTTCCTAAAGTAGCTCATTTTGTCTGCCTGAATTCTTAAACCCTCTGACTCATTGCATATCCATTTTTTGGATGCATAGTTTAGAGTTAGGAGGGCTATGCTTTTCCTTAATCCATTCTTCTCTTCCATACGTCTCTACCCTTCATTGTTCTTTCAAGGGACCCAATGGCTCTTCAAACCTTTACTACTCTCCCCCCCTTAGCTGTCCTTCCGTCTCATCAAACTTCATAAAGATAGCTCCTAAATACTTAAATTCTTTCAACTCTTCTAGTCTTTCTCCACCCATATCTATAAACATGATTTAATAAACTTTCTCATGTTACTCTGTAGGGTTTGCAGAATCAATACTTTCATTCTGTTTCTTCAAATAACATTACTTCACTTTTTCTTGCATTTACCTTCAGTCACCTTTGCTTACACTCAGTGACAACCTTTTGCAGCTCCTCTTCAGTTTCAGCAAACAACACATTATCATCCACAAACAGGCTTGTCACCATACATCATAATTACTTTGTCTCTCCACCCAACTTTTTCAAGTTTTGTTTTCACTTATTGTGTCACTCCTTCCATATATGTGTTAAAAAGCCATGGTGGCATCAATCACCTTTGCCTTACAACCACGTGCATACTGAAACTTTCACTTGACTCCCTATCCACACTTGTATATGCATTTGCTACTCTGTAAAAGGCTCTCACACCATCCAACAGTTGTCCTCAAACCTATATATGCTTAACACATCCCTTAAAGCATTGCATTTTACTCTTTTACATTTTTTCTACTGATTGCAGTGCAGCCTTAAAGCTGCAGGAACCTCTTTGAGAAGAGTTTGTCTATAGTTTGTGTGTTTGTCTGTATCTCTGATGCCTTTTCCCAAGTGGAACTCCCTCAAGGGGTTGGCCATGGCAATAGTCTCTCCATAACTAGTGAACTCCAGTGTTGCTTATAACATTTTGTGCCTCATCCTTGACAGGCAACTGGCTTACGGCAACTCTAGTGAAGTGTTTGCAGAGGTTCCTAACTTAATATTCTTACTGACTACTACTACCTAATCTCCTCCAGAATGTTTCTACCATCTGCCTTCCCTAATGTTTCTACCTAATGCTCTTGCCAAAAAAGTTCCTACGTACTGCTACCATCCATTGCTCCAACCATTTTGCCAGAAGGCAGGCTAACACACAAAACTTACCACAGGAAAATTTAGAGTTATGAAGGATGAGCTGTGTGAGTTAAATGTTGTCAAGTGTTATGTATGACGTGGAGATTTTGTATGTTTGTTGACAGAATGCCAGTAGTCCATGTGTGGATGAGGCAGAAAGAAAAGACAGCCACATGAATCAGATGAGTGTAACTTGACGACCACTGAAGTGCTGGCTTGTTATTTAGCTGTCACTAACACTCCTGATACTTGGGCGGTTAGTACTGGTAATATACCTCCTTGATCATTGGCTCCCTACCAGCTACTATCAGCTATTACCTGAGTTGTATATTCTTTTTTTATTTTTTTAATCTTTATTGTTGTTTCACATGTTAGCGAGTTAGCATATGGAACCAATTAAAAAATTGCCTTAGTCCTTCATGTGGTCTCTATCTTTAATGTTTAATGCACCAAGATCACAGCCCCGATGCACAACCAGGTCTCACAGACCTTTCCTTGGTTTCCCATAGTGCTTGATATGTCGTAGTACACTGTAGCATGTTTTGGACCAAACCCCGCAAAACGTATTTTACTCCATCTCCAATTTGGTGTACTCCACTTTGTTCCCTCCACTTTTTTTTTTTTTGACTCATGTACCCTTTATGTCAACCATTCCTCACCTGTTCTTAACATATATCTTAACCATTTTAGCACACCTTGTTCCACTCCCACAATCATGCTCTTCTTTTTATCACATCTTTTTCATACCTTATCATTTCTTGTTAGAGCAGCTGCCTCGCACAAAATTTTATCCACAAACATTTCATTCCCGACACATTCACCCTCCTCCCCTCCTCCATACATTCTTATGGAGAGCCATGTATTGCATCCATGCATATTCATCAAGGCTGCTGTACTATAAGACATGCCCATCTATATCCTCATAAGCAGTGACCATTCTTCATCTGTTTCTGGCACTGCATTGCTACAGGGGAAAATTTTTACATTCGAAGATGTATGAAATAACTAGAGAGGATATGAGCAAATTATCATTGTTTTATTCATAATGCTTCTGAATTAAGGCAGGAAATGAACAAATGTGAAGAAATCACCTGCCCACTTTTGAATGGGCTTTTGCTTTCTAGTGGCATACATTGGTTCTGTATTTTGCCTGCAGTTCTAATTAGTCTGCAGAAAGTTCCAGGAGTCTTTTAGTTATCCAAAGGTCACCATGGATGGAAAAAAATCAAACGTCCATTCAACGCCTGAGACTTACACTCTTACAATACTGTCGGCCCTATTATACTTTCAGACGTAGCTGTCTTTGCCTTAACAGACAATGATCTCACCTTCAACTCCCACCTTATTGCACCCAGGATCTTATCCCCCTCTTCTGCCCATTGATTCACTTTAGCTTCTCTGTAGTTCATTCCCTTTTATGTTCACTCCCCAATCCCACTTACTTAGCCACTGCACTTACTCGAGGCCCTCCCTTTTCAAACCAGTACTTCATACCCCATGCTTCTCTACATTACCTCTTTCTGTTCATATTTAGTCTTGACTTCATCCATATATACTGTTACAGACTGTCAACAGCTTCAGGAATTTTTCTCCTAAGATTGCCATTAAAGATGTTATTAGTAAAGAAAAAAAAAAATTATTTACCTTGACCCCTTCCTCTCCTGGTCCACCAGTGCTTGAGATTTGCCCAAGCTCTGTGAACTTTGCATTTACCTATCTCTGCATGGCAATAAACAGATTGAACAACCACAGTGACCTTACACATTCTTAATGCAGACCCACTCACCCTCTTTCATTCCTACTTGCTCTGATGCTTAACTCTCCTGGTAAAATTTCCTCTGCACATAAAATATTTCCATCCACTTCATGTATTTTTAGTACCTTCTACAAGGCTCCTCTCTCAACCTTGTCATGTGCTTTTTTCAGTTCCAAAAGTGCAACATTACCTCTTTCTGTTCATATTTAGTCTTGACTTCATCCATATATACTGTTACAGACTGTCAACAGCTTCAGGAATTTTTCTCCTAAGATTGCCATCAAAGGTGTTATTAGTAAAGAAAAAAAAAAAATTGTTTACCTTGACCCCTTCCTCTCCTGGTCCACCAGTGCTTGAGATTTGCCCAAGCTCTGTGAACTTTGCATTTACCTATCTCTGCCTGGCAATAAACAGATTGAACAACCACAGTGACCTTACACATTCTTAATGCAGACCCACTCACCCTCTTTCATTCCTACTTGCTCTGATGCTTAACTCTCCTGGTAAAATTTCCTCACTGCACATAAAATATTTCCATCCACTTCATGTGTTTTTAGTACCTTCTACAAGGCTCCTCTCTCAACCTTGTCATGTGCTTTTTTCAGTTCCAAAAGTGCAACATAGAGTTTATTTCAGAGCGTTGCTTACATATTTTTAAAGAAAGATGTCAGAATCATGTGTAGATCCACCCTTCCTTTAACTACGCAGCCCTAAAACAAGAAATGCAAGCAACAAAATACCACCTGTAAAAATTTAACTTGCAGAATACTTACTATGACATGCAACACCCTTTTACATCCTTTCATTAGATGACCTAGATGTAATCTACAGCTTCATAACCTGACCAATACATGTAACACCTCTTATGTGTGGAGGTGTCATTGCCCATCATCCTGAATGGTTTAACACTTAGTAATAAATCTCAAGCTGTAAAAGCAGTAAAAATCGTATTTCCAGTGCTTCCACAGTAAAAAAAAAACATCCCAAGGAACTGTACTTGCACTCCTGTACATTATTTATTTATGTGGAGATGTCACGAAAATAAGTAAGAGAAAGCTAAAAGGCTTCAAAGAGACATAAATGTAGTTGTCCATTGGGCTGCTAAGAACTATGCTTTTCATTGGGCTTTAACTTCAACTCTTTAAGTATGGTGAAAATGAGGAAATCATAAATGAAAGACTTTTGAATAATGATTTCTAATAGACCAAAACCTTCAGTGCCCACAACAAAATGGCAGTTGTCATATCCAGAAGGATGGCGGGATGGATCTTGCAAACTATCAAGACAAGGGAAGGAAACCCAACAGTGGTACATTTCTAGGCACTGATTATCTCTAGAATGTTATTGTTAACATCAACCCCCAAGGTAAGCAAAATTTTAGAGATTATTGTGTGTTCAGAAATCTTTCATGGCACACATTACAGTAAAGGAACTGAATTGCTAAGAATGGCTGAAATCACTTAGGCTGTAATGCCTTGAGTACAGATAGAAGAGGCTCTTTTTGTCCCAGGAGTCCCTTTTATATTTTATGTGGCTTAGGCAGCATTCAGGAAGCCAGCCTTGTCCAAAGACCAGTACAATAGGTCATAAAGTTTAGAACTGTTGTGTGTCCATAAGTGGTGAGAGTTCTTGGTTGTTAGATAATAAATGCTTTGTCTTCGTTATGGTAGTTGCACTGCGAGTATGAAGGGATTGGGATATGTTTAAGTGGTGTTTGTTTTGCTGTAATATGGATGATGCCCAGAGCATAGACAGAAATGTGACGTGTTTGTGTAGAGCTTCAGTTATGATGGGTGTATGTCTGGTGGGATGGAATTGGGGGTTGGGGGGTTATAGTGCATGACAGGTTATTTCAATGTTTGTGGTTTGTAGTGTTATATTTGTTGGGAATGGAAGGCATGTGTCAATCAAGGTTTCTTAAATGTGAGGCAGGGGTAAGCTTTATATTTTTACTAAAAGTGTTGTGATTAGTTATGGAGTGGTTTGAGTGGGAGGGGTCTAGTCACGTTGCAGAGACTTAAGTGCCAAGCTAGTTAAGGTGGAATTAAATTTGAGAGGTTCTTTGTTTCATTATATAAGTGTTGAGTGTTTGTGGTTGATAGGTAGCTAGTGATTATTCTGAGTGCTTTGTGTTGTGTGATTTGCTGTTTTATTATTTTTTTTGCTTTGAAGCAGGTGGAAAACCATACAGATGAGGCATAGTTTTTAATGGAGTGGATATATTGTTATACAGGATGTTAGAGATTCTTATTCAAATCTCATCCCAGTTAGTGTTTTAAGGGCATTTAGTTTGAGAGTTGCTTTTTATGTTGGTATTATTGTGGGAAGTAAATGTTGTGTTTGAATCAGATATGGTGTATAGAATGGTTGATTGTTAGTTCAGTGGGAGTGACTGCCCATTTAGGTTGATTAGAGGGTGTAAGCTGGATTTGTGTCTGTCTCAGGTAAAAAGAGTGATTGAAGACTTCTGTGGAGATGCAGACATTCTGTTCCGGGTGAACAAGTGCTCCAGTTGTGTTATGTTGTGCTGCATTTTTTGTTACTGACACTGCTGTGTTAGGATGCTGTGATGTTATTTTAAAGAGATCAGGTTGTGAACGGATCTCCATGTTTTGGTTTATTAGAGGTAAATGGAGGTCAAGCAGGAAGAGACTGAAGAGGGTTAGAGAAAGAAATGCACACTGCAGAACTCCATTGTAGTGTTTCAGAGTTGAAGCCATCATGAGTGACTCTGCGATGGCTGTTGGCTATGAAATGCCAACCACTTTCTATCATTGTGGAGGGCGATGTGTAAGGATGTGTCTGGGGACAGTGTTGAATGCTTTGTTGATGTCCCTTACCTGTAGTATTGTGATGGATGGTATTTGTGGTTGGTTGAAGCCATCTTAGTTTATGTTGTTTGAGGTCATTGTTTATTATGGTGGTGGAGTGGTTTGGTCTGAAGCCATGTTGTATGGCTGAGAGTGGGACACACACAACGCAAAGGAGTTCAAACAACAGTAGACCATTGGGTCCTTTTGAGGCTCTTTGTGATAGTGGAATTTATCAGGAACTCTCAGATTAGTGTGGTAACAGTTACAAGGCATGCAGATGATGTGAAGAGACTATCTTGCAAATTTTCAGTGTAGACTTGAAGTGAAATATTTATTAAAGCTGTTCCTAGATGTATCTTGTTTTTCGTTTAATCACTGTAATTGGCAAATTGATCTGTATGTTAACAGTCCTGTTGAAGAAAAGGTACTTTTCTTCATTCGGGGTAAAACATTTGCCACAAGTTTGTATCCATTACTTCAAGTGAAATTAGATGAATCAAGTCTCAAGTAACTTGAGAGATCAAGATTGTCAAAGTCTTTGATAATTCTGAATACGTTTATGAGATTACATCTTAATCTTCTCTTTTTAAAGTAAATAGATTCAAGTTGCTCAATCTGTGTTCATAGGATTTATTTTTAGCCCAGGAATCGTCTTGATAGCTCAACGCTGCACTTTCCTCTTTTTTTTTTTTTTTTTTTTTTTTTTTTTTTTTTTTTTTTTACATACATACATACATATTTGTATATAGGTAGGTTGACCAAAACTGAATATGGGTGTGAATCAATGAATATTGGAGTAAGGATGATTTCCCTGGACTCATATTTTAAGGCTTTACCTGTGAAGCCAATGATTTTGTTTCCTTTTTTCATTACTTTTAAGCACTGCTTGCTTGGTTTTAGGTCACCAGAGAATATTAGACCCAAGTCTTTTTCCTCATTTACCTGTTGGGGTTTGTCAGAATTCATATCATAGCTTGCTGTTTCGTTTTTGGTACCGATATATAAAACTTTGTACTTATCAGTATTGAAATTCATTTGCCACCTTTGAGACCAGTTCATTAATTTGTCTATTTTTGCAATGCAACCTAGTATCATTGATATATTGAGAAAGTGAACCAATCCCATGACTGATCCATGTGACACTCCACATGTAATGTCTAACCATTGTAAGGCTTAACCATCCATTAATCACAGCTCCCTTTTTTTTGTAGCCTGCCAACCAATTTCCTATCCAACCAAGTGCAACCCCACTGTTGCCATATGACTTAATTTTACTAGTACCCTTTGTTGTGGAATGTTGTCAAATGCTTTTTGAAAATTTACATAGATGACATCAGCACTTTGCTTTCATTATACATGTTGATTATATCATAAAAGAAATCAAGCAGACTTTTCAGACATGAGCTGTTAAGTCAAAAACCATGCTGAGAACTGTTTATTGAGTGTTGGTCCTCTAAATGGTTTGCAGTGTTCTCGAATAATGGTTTCCGTAAGTGTGCTAACAACAGACGTGAAGCTAATTGGACAATAATTTTCAGCCAATTGCTTATTATCTTTTTAATACTGATGCCACTTTGGCAAACTAACATTCATCTCAAAACTTTTCTTGTAGCAAGTTGCTCCTTGAAAAAGGCAGTCAAGGGCTTAACCATCTCATTTTTCACCTCTTTCATTGTCTTCAGATAAAATGTATCAGGGCCTACCATTTTATTTATTTTCACTTCATTGCTGATTGTGTGTCTTCAGCTTTTATGTCGATTTGTTGAAAATTTTTTTCCTCTTATCAGTGGAACTGGACTTTGGACATTGGTTGTGTCTGATTGTAAATACAGATGCAAAAAAGTCATTTAAGATTTTTGCCATGGCTTCATTGTCTTGAACGAAATTACCATTTTCTGTACTTATGAACCAGCTGACTGGGTAATGTCTCTTGCTTTTAACATAATTGTTAAACTCTTCAGTCTTTTGCTATTTTCAGCAGTATACCCTTCATATTGACATTTACATTGTCATATAACTCATACTTCTCTGTGTATATTTACATAACTTACTCATATTTTGGTTATTGGTTTCTTTGAGTTTCTTATCAGCTACTAACATAGACAACAAGCATGTGTTTGTTTCATTCCTCCACCACCTTGGCTTCATTTTAGAAATAGACATTCTACGTGCATTGGCACACATGATCCTCCCACTGCTTTGAAGGTTTTGCTCAAGCTTTTCCAAGCTACATTCATGTCATTTTCAATGACCTTATCATTTCAGGTTTGCAGTTAAGAGCAGTGTGAAGATCATTTGAATTTGCATGTTTAGAATATGCTATTTTTTCATGACTGCCATGGTGATCAACATTACATGCAGTATTGAAAGTGACTTCAAAAGTAATTTGCCTTTGATCACTTGTACCATACTTCTCTCCAACCTCAACATTATTAATGAGATCCTCATTAATAGAAGTAAATCTAGTATATTCTTGTCACAAGTAGGTTTATTGACTAATTGGATTAAGACACTATAAAGCAAATTTAGGTAGAATATACACCCACAGCTACTGAAAATGGATTATCTGCATTTAGCCACCAATATGTTAAAATCTCGTACTATGATAGAATCTTGTTCATCATAAATTTCTTTTATCTCTGATGTCAGTTTAGTGGCTATGATTTCAACTATTCCTCCTCTTATTTTCTTACAAAGTTTATCTTCAATTTCCACAAAAATGAAGTTAACATTCTTGATGACTACAAATTTTTTTACTACAGGATTTAAATGAGTTTTAACAAAGAGCAAGACAACACCACCTGCCTTTTTAACCCTATCTCAGTTATAGAGGGTATTCCCTGGAATTTAGTTTTCATCAAGAAAATTTCTGTTAGTATCTAAAGAAATTACATAACATGCTGCAAAAAAGAAAAAAAATACCTCCCACCCAATCTTGAAACTGCACTTCCAAGCATACACCCATCTGGAACTATTGTGCTCTGGCATATGTGTGTAGCACTTTTGCAACTGGGTTCTGGAAACCACAGAAACCACCCATCTCCAACATTGCAAGTACTGATTAAACATAACACAAAATCCCTGATGTTGAAGATGTAATTTCTGTGTTTCGGACACTGGACAATTCGTCTTTACTATGCTTTCACCAAACTAAAACAGGATTACACACCAGAATCAAGAGAGCTGAGTTACAGGGAAAGGCTGTAGACCTTGAATTTACCTACATTGGAAGAGAAAATAGTGAAAGGTGACATGATCAAAAACTATTAACTTTTTAAAAAGGACTGATCATTTAGACTGTGAACAGTTCTTGTATGAGATTTAGGCATAGGTCAACTAAGAGAACATAAAATTAAGGAAAAAAATTAAGAAAATGAGAAGTAGTTTTATAGTTTGAGTTGTATATCAGTAGAGTAAAATGAATGAAAACATGGTAAAATGTAGGTACCATAAAAGTTTAAAACACTGTATGATAGCTTAGAATGTTTAAGGTATGGAGCCATTTAAAGTGTAAAACTCCTGTGCGTAGTGCAAGTGGATAATTACAGTCACTATCCTTGACCTTTAGTCTCGCACAGTGGATATTGCCTGATTTCCTGAAAAGGGGATCTCGAGGCAAGAAAGTAAGTATTCTTGTTTGTGTAATAAAAAGGCACTTAGCGAATTAAGTGCCCTCCAGAACATTTACTGACACTAGTTTTTGTTAACAACGAGAATCACTGAGTATCTTCTGTAGATTATTCTTGTGCTGCTATTTAAGTCTTGCCTCACCTTGTTGATGAACAACAATTTCAGAAAGTTAATAGGACTACTGAACTTGGAGCACTGTTGAATTGTAAGAAAAATTTGTGATTTTTTAAGACCTCTATAAAGGTATCATAGTGGGGTATACTAAATATCTCACTTTTCCACTGCCATTAGGTTAAAGTTGGGGGAGGAAAACATGAAACCACCTTTAAGGAGGATGGAAAGTAATAGTTAACCAGTATGAATAGATGTTCAGCATAAAAAAAAATCAAATGTTTTATCACTATGTTGTGGATGCACTTATAGATATTGAAATAACAGGAAAGGACATAAAGCACTAAACCAATTAGAAAGAACTCATTTTCAGGACCTGATAGAACCCCAGCTATATTTCTTAAGAACTGAAAGTAGCAAAACAAATGAAGACAGCATTGAGACAAAGCATTGATTAATCAAGTATAGTAGATATAAATAAAATGCTTGCAAAACACCAGTATATAAAGGATGATGTAAGCTAGTATCAAAACAGTGTAGACTAGTAAGCCAAACATCATATATAACCATATTCACTAGTATGAAAGTGATTGAAAAATATTATCTAGAGCATATGGCTGTTTCATGAAAGTAAGGTAGAAAAGATTTGTAACAAGTAAAAGTATTCACCTCATTAAATTTTTATATGGAACTACCTGACAAGAAAATTGAACAAACTCTTCTTCAGTTTGCTAAAGTATGTTACAAAGTAAACTGTGGAGACTTCTTAGAGAAAGTACTAAACCAACAAAATTCAAGTTGGGAAGTGGAACCTTATTTAAGAAGAGGAACAGTATTATCTTGTACAAATTTTGATAATGATTCCAGACACATGAATGCAAAGTATAGTCAAATGTTTGGAAATGGAAGTCTGTGAAATGATGTGATGAGAGGACCAAGAAGAACAGGAAAAAAGATTTGAACATAATCTGCAAATAGAAGAAAACTTAATGGAATTTAATGATAGATTACAGCAAATAAGTTATATCCACTCCTAGGCTCAAGAGCTAAGAAAGTGTCCAGGATTTAGGGGTTATTATATATCAAGAACTTTGATTGGATGAGTACATTGATAAGGTATTGCTTTCAAGATGAATGATAATTCGTATGATAATGAGAACTACACCAAAAGACAGAAAGCTTAGGACCAAAGGGCTTATGTAATATAGATACTGTTATGAACAGGTGGCTTTAGTTGGGTGAAAGATAATTTTTGTCAAAAAAAAATTATGAAAAGTACAGTCTACTGCGTCATTTTATTGATTATAAGCTCCTTGTTTAACATCAAAGATGATTGCTTATCATTTGGGAGCTAGGTGGGTCTTTCTTCTGTTTCATCTATATCCTATAGTTTTTCTGAATATATTGATAGGAATCTAATTCCTGCATTAGGTAAGAACCTACTTAATGACAAGAGAATTATGTATAAAAGTGAAAGAAAAAACATGAATTACCATATCATTGTATTGATTATATATCTGTTTTATGGTGAAAATGATTGCTAATATTTGTATGCAAGGTAAGATTTTCATATCTTTCACCTCTTTTATGTTTTTCTGAGTTCGTAGATAACTTAATGATTGCATTAGGTTATAAGCTACTGAAGAGAAATGCAGAAAAAGTATGAAAATACCATTAATGTATCATTCCTTGAGTGTAAGTTGATTGTTTTGAAACAAAGATGAACATTAAGGAGCTAGGTAAGAATAACGTCTCAAATATTTTGTCCTATATTTTTTGAATATGTAGATAATTAGTTCATGCATTAGGTAAGAACCTACTTAAAAGAAGTGCAGAAAAAATTAATGAAAAATATGGTTTACCAATTATGTTTTGAAGGTTTGACCTGATACTCCTGGAAGACTGATGCATGACCAAGTGTCACTTACAGGTCAGGTATCTGCAACAGCAGCAATTCGTAAACATGAAGGTGGAATTCATGACTGCAGCACAGGAATATAGAATGCTCATATGTAATATATTGTTACAAGATTTTTGGTTGGCAGATTCGTTAATGCTGAAAATGCTGTGTTTACAAAAGAAGCAAAAGTATAGTCATCTGCAAAACATATTGAATGAAACAAATTAGAGATGATTCAGAAACACTTCATGGGCAAAAATTAATTGCCTGATTTTCATTTTTTTAAGCCTCCCATGCTAGTGAGTTAGGGTCTGGAACATACCATGAAAAAGAATCCCTTGCTGACATCCATTCTTTAGCTGTCAAGTGTAATGCTCCAAAACCACAGCTTCCTACCCATAACCAAGCCCCATGGACTGCTTTATATGCCCTAGTGTAGTCCATTGCCAGTACTTTGTCCTATGTATACAAACAAGCTTCAGTTCAGTTCTGGCTTATCTTGCACACACCTTTTACCTTCCTCCATCTTCAGGCTGCAAGCTCTCAAAATCTTTTTTACTCCCTCCATCCATCTCTAATGTAGTTTCCCACTTCATGTCCCCTCCACTTTTGATGCATGTATATCCTCTTTCTTGTCTTATTCTTCCTCATTCTCTCCATATATCAACACACCTCTGCAACTCTCTCCTATACTCTTCCTGTTACTGCACACATCTCTAACCATTTTATTATTAATTAAACCACATTAAACCTTTAATTTTTAGCACATCCACCTTGCACACATTCTCATATATCCTGTGCCTCATCCAAACATCATTTGGACTACTATGTCTTCAAACATACCCATTCTCTCTCTCTCTCTCTCTCTCTCTCTCTCTCTCTCTCTCTCTCTCTCTCTCTCTCTCTCTCTCTCTCCTCTCTCTCTCTCCCTCTCTCTCTCTCTCTCTCTCTCCCTCCCTCCCTCCCTCTCTCTCCCTCCCTCCCTCTCTCTCCCTCTCTCTCTCTCCCTCTCTCTCTCTCTCCCTCTCTCTCTCCCTCTCTCTCTTTCTCTCTCCCTCTCTCTCTTTCTCTCTCCCTCTCTCTCTTTCTCTCTCCCTCTCTCTCTTTCTCTCTCCCTCTCTCTCTCTCTCTCTCCCTCTCTCTCTCTCTCTCTCTCTCTCTCCTCTCTCTCTCTCTCTCTCTCTCATATGCCATGCCCCTAGAACTGTCGTCCCCTCACCCACTTCATGACTCGGTCACACTTTCATGGCTCTGTTAATTACCCTCTACACTCCCAGTTATTGAAAACATTCCACCTCCGAATTTTCTCCTTTCAAACTCTCATTCCAAACAGCCTGTATCTGTCATGATATAAGAAAGGCAGCCACTTGAGGGTGTAAGGTATAACGTATTAGGTGTGAAAGCATCTCAAAGAAGATAAAGAATTACCAAGTCACCAGTACCGGTAATACAGCAAAGAAGTATCAGACAAAATTACATGTTAATCAGACAAGACAGCTTGAAACACTATTTATTGTAAAACTTGTAGAAATTTAGAATGTATGTGGAGAAACTAAAGAAATATTATTATTATTATTATTATTATTGTTATTATTATTATTATTATTATTATTATTATTATTATTATACTTTGTTGCTGTCTCCTGCATTAGTAAGGTAGCACGAGGAAACAGACGAAAGAATGGCCCAACCCACCCACATACTCATGTATATCCATAAACATCCACACACACAATTATACATGCCTATACATTTCAGCATATACATACATATACATACACAGACATATATACATATGTACATATTCATACTTGCTGCCTCCATCCATTGCCGTCGCTACCCCACTACACATGAAATGTGTGGCGGGGTGTGTAGCACTAGGAAGAGACAACAAAGGCCACATTCGTTCACACTCAAGTCTCTAGCTATCATGTGTAATGCACTGAAACCACAGCTTCCTTTCCACGTCCAGGCCCCACAAAAGTTTCCATGGTTTACCACAGACGCTTCACATGGCCTGATTCAATCCATGGACACCATGTCGACCCCGGTATACCAGGCCTTTCACTCTCTTTTTCCACTCCATCCTTCCACCTCCAATTTGGTCAACAACGTCTCCTTGTTCCCTCCATGTCTGACACATGTATCCTCTTTGTCAGTCTTTCCTCGCTCATTCTCTCCATGTGGCCAAAGCATTTCAATACACCCTCTTCTGTTCTCTCAACCACACTCTTTTTATTACCACACATCTCTCATATTGTCCTCAAACATTTCATTTCCAACACATCCACCCTCCTCTGCACAACCCTACGTGTAGCCTAGGCCTCGCAGCCATGTAACATATATAAAGATGTATGACAGCTTGAGACTGAGTGTTAACGAATGTAGCCTTTTTGTCTGTTTTCCTGGCACTACCTCGCTGAAGCGAGGGGTAGCGATGCTATTTCTGGTGTGGTGGAATAGTGACAGGAACGGATGAAGGCAAGCAAGTATGAATAGGTACATGTGTATATATGTATATGTGTGCATATGTTATGTATGTGCGTGTATGGCATTTTATGTATATATGTATGTGTTTGTGAGTGGATGGGCAATTTTTCATCTGTTTCCTAGCACTATATATTATTATTATTATTATTATTATTATTATTATTATTATTATTGTTATTATTATAATTATTTATATCATTACTATCATTTATTATTATTGTACTTTGCCGCTGTCTCCCGCATTATCGAGGTAGCGCAGAGAAACATACGAAAGAATGACCCAACACATACACATGTATATACATACACGTCCACACACACACATATACATACCTATACATCTCAACGTATACATATACACACAGACATATACATATATATACATCTACATAATTCATACTGTCTGTCCTTATTCATTCCCGTTGCCACCCCGACAAACGTGAAATGAAAGCCCCCTCCCCCTGCATGTGTGACGGGAATGAATAAAGGCAGACAGTATATATATATGTTTCGTAGAAGGCGACTAAAAGGGGAGGGAGCGGGTGGCTGGAAATCCTCCCCTTTCTTGTTTTTTTTTTTAATTTTCCAAAAGAAGGAACAGAGAAGGGGGTCAGGTGAGGATATTCCCTCTAAGGCCCAGTTCTCTGTTCTTAACGCTACCTCGCTAACGTGGGAAATGGCAAATAGTATGAAAAAAAAAAAATATATATATATATATATATATATATATATATATATATATATATATATATATATATATATATTATCCCTGGGGATAGGGGAGAAAGAATGCTTCCCACGTATTCCCTGCGTGTCGTAGAAGGCGAATAAAAGGGGAGGGAGCGGGTTGCTGGAAATCCTCCCCTCTCGTTTTTTTCAATTTTCCAAAAGAAGGAACAGAGAAGGGGGCCAGGTGAGGATATTCTCTCAAAGGCCCAGTCCTCTGTTCTTAACGCTACCTCGCTATTGCGGGAAATGGCGAATAGTACGAAAGAAAAAGAATATATATATATATATATATATATATCTGGAGAAGGCATATGATAGAGTTGATAGAGATGCACTGTGGAAGGTATTAAGAATATATGGTGTGGGAGGAAAGTTGTTAGAAGCAGTGAAAAGTTTTTATGGAGGATGTAAGGCATGTGTACGTGTAGGAAGAGAGGAAAGTGATTGGTTCTCAGTGAATGTAGGTTTGCGGCAGGGGTGTGTGATGTCTCCATGGTTGTTTAATTTGTTTATGGATGGGGTTGTTAGGGAGGTAAATGCAAGAGTTTTGGAAAGAGGGGCAAGTATGAAGTCTGTTGGGGATGAGAGAGCTTGGGAAGTGAGTCAGTTGTTGTTCGCTGATGACACAGCACTGGTGGCTGATTCATGTGTGAAACTGCAGAAGCTGGTGACTGAGTTTGGTAAAGTGTGTGGAAGAAGAAAGTTAAGAGTAAATGTGAATAAGAGCAAGGTTATTAGGTACAGTAGGGTTGAGGGTCAAGTCAATTGGGAGGTGAGTTTGAATGGAGAAAAACTGGAGGAAGTGAAGTGTTTTAGATATCTGGGAGTGGATCTGTCAGCGGATGGAACCATGGAAGCGGAAGTGGATCATAGGGTGGGGGAGGGGGCGAAAATTCTGGGGGCCTTGAAGAATGTGTGGAAGTCGAGAACATTATCTCGGAAAGCAAAAATGGGTATGTTTGAAGGAATAGTGGTTCCAACAATGTTGTATGGTTGCGAGGCGTGGGCTATGGATAGAGTTGTGCGCAGGAGGATGGATGTGCTGGAAATGAGATGTTTGAGGACAATGTGTGGTGTGAGGTGGTTTGATCGAGTGAGTAACGTAAGAGTAAGAGAGATGTGTGGAGATAAAAAGAGCGTGGTTAAGAGAGCAGAAGAGGGTGTTTTGAAGTGGTTTGGGCACATGGAGAGGATGAGTGAGGAAAGATTGACCAAGAGGATATATGTGTCGGAGGTGGAGGGAACAAGGAGAGAGGGAGACCAAATTGGAGGTGGAAAGATGGAGTGAAAAAGATTTTGTATGATCGGGGCCTGAACATGCAGGAGGGTGAACGGAGGGCAAGGAATAGAGTGAATTGGAGCGATGTGGTATACCGGGGCTGACGTGCTGTCAGTGGATTGAATCAAGGCATGTGAAGCGTCTGGGGTAAACCATGGAAAGCTGTGTAGGTATGTATATTTGCGTGTGTGGACGTATGTATATACATGTGTATGGGGGGGGGGGTTGGGCCATTTCTTTCGTCTGTTTCCTTGCGCTACCTCGCAAACGCGGGAGACAGCGACAAAGTAAAAAATATATATATATATATATATATATATATATATATATATATATATATATATATATATATATATATCTTTCTTTTTTAAACTTCGCCATTTCCCGCATTAGCGAGGTAGAGATAAGAACAGAGGACTGGGCCTTTTTTGGAATATCCTCACCTGGACCCCTCTGTTCCTTCTTTTGGAAAATTAAAAAAAAAAAAAAAACGAGAGGGGAGGATTTCCAGCCCCCCGCTCCCTCCCCTTTTAGTCGCCTTCTGCGACACGCAGGGAATACGTGGGAAGCACTCTTTCTCCCCCATCCCCAGGGATAATAAAAATATATATATATATATTTTTTATTTTTTTTTTTTTTTTTTTTTTTTTATACTTTGTCGGTCTCCCGCGTTTGCGAGGTAGCGCAAGGAAACAGACGAAAGAAATGGCCCAACCCCCCCCATACACATGTACATACACACGTCCACACACGGAAATATACATACCTACACAGCTTTCCATGGTTTACCCCGGACGCTTCACATGCCTTGATTCAATCCACTGACAGCACGTCAACCCCTGTATACCACATCGCTCCAATTCACTCTATTCCTTGCCCTCCTTTCACCCTCCTGCATGTTCAGGCCCCGATCACACAAAATCCTTTTCACTCCATCTTTCCACCTCCAATTTGGTCTCCCTCTTCTCCTCGTTCCCTCCACCTCCGACACATATATCCTCTTGGTCAATCTTTCCTCACTCATTCTCTCCATGTGCCCAAACCATTTCAAAACACCCTCTTCTGCTCTCTCAACCACGCTCTTTTTATTTCCACACATCTCTCTTACCCTTACGTTACTTACTCGATCAAACCACCTCACACCACACATTGTCCTCAAACATCTCATTTCCAGCACATCCATCCTCCTGCGCACAACTCTATCCATAGCCCACGCCTCGCAACCATACAACATTGTTGGAACTACTATTCCTTCAAACATACCCATTTTTGCTTTCCGGGATAATGTTCTTGACTTCCACACATTTTTCAAGGCTCCCAAAATTTTCGCCCCCTCCCCCACCCTATGATCCACTTCCGCTTCCATGGTTCCATCCGCTGACAGATCCACTCCCAGACATCTAAAACACTTCACTTCCTCCAGTTTTTCACCATTCAAACTCACCTCCCAATTGACTTGACCCTCAACCCTACTGTACCTAATAACCTTGCTCTTATTCACATTTACTCTTAACTTTCTTCTTCCACACACTTTACCAAACTCCGTCACCAGCTTCTGCAGTTTCTCACATGAATCAGCCACCAGCGCTGTATCATCAGCGAACAACAACTGACTCACTTCCCAAGCTCTCTCATCCCCAACAGACTTCATACTTGCCCCTCTTTCCAAAACTCTTGCATTCACCTCCCTAACAACCCCATCCATAAACAAATTAAACAACCATGGAGACATCACACACCCCTGCCGCAAACCTACATTCACTGAGAACCAATCACTTTCCTCTCTCTCTCTCTCTCTTTCTCTCTCTCTCTCTCTCTCTCTCTCTCTCTCTCTCTCTCTCTCTCTCTCTCTCTTCTCTCTCTCTCTCTCTCTCTCTCTCTATATATATATATATATATATATATATATATATATATCCCTGGGGATAGGGGAGAAAGAATACTTCCCACGTATTCCCTGCGTGTCGTAGAAGGCGACTAAAAGGGGAGGGAGCGGGGGGCTGGAAATCCTCCCCCCTTTTTTTTTTTTTTTTTTTTTTTTTTTTTTTTTTTTTTTTCCAAAAAAAGGAACAGAGAAGGGGGCCAGGTGAGGATGTTCCCTCAGTGGCCCAGTCCTCTGTTCTTAACGCTACCTTGCTGATGCGGGAAATGGCGAATAGTTTGAAAAAAAAAATATATATATATATATATATATATATATATATATATATATATATATATATATATATATGAATGTGAATAAGAGCAAGGTTATTAGGTACAGTAGGGTTGAGGGTCAAGTCAATTGGGAGGTGAGTTTGAATGGAGAAAAACTGGAGGAAGTGAAGTGTTTTGGATATCTGGGAGTGGATCTGTCAGTGGATGGAACCATGGAAGCGGAAGTGGATCATAGGGTGGGGGAGGGGGCGAAAATTTTGGGAGCCTTGAAAAATGTGTGGAAGTCGAGAACATTATCCCGGAAAGCAAAAATGGGTATGTTTGAAGGAATAGTAGTTCCAACAATGTTGTATGGTTGCGAGGCGTGGGCTATGGATAGAGTTGTGCGCAGGAGGATGGATGTGCTGGAAATGAGATGTTTGAGGACAATGTGTGGTGTGAGGTGGTTTGATCGAGTAAGTAACGTAAGGGTAAGAGAGATGTGTGGAAATAAAAAGAGCGTGGTTGAGAGAGCAGAAGAGGGTGTTTTGAAATGGTTTGGGCACATGGAGAGAATGAGTGAGGAAAGATTGACCAAGAGGATATATGTGTCGGAGGTGGAGGGAACGAGGAGAGAGGGAGACCAAATTGGAGGTGGAAAGATGGAGTGAAAAGGATTTTGTGTGATCGGGGCCTGAACATGCAGGAGGGTGAAAGGAGGGCAAGGAATAGAGTGAATTGGAGCGATGTGGTATACAGGGGTTGACGTGCTGTCAGTGGATTGAATCAAGGCATGTGAAGCGTCCGGGGTAAACCAAGGAAAGCTGTGTAGGTATGTATATTTGCGTGTGTGGACGTGTGTATGTACATGTGTATGGGGGGGGTTGGGCCATTTCTTTCGACTGTTTCCTTGCGCTACCTCGCAAACGCGGGAGACAGCGACAAAGTATAAAAATATATATATATATATATATATATATATATATATATATATATATATATATATATATATATATATTTTTTTTTTTTTTTTTTTTTTTTTTTTTTTTTTTTTTATACTTTGTCGCTGTGGGGAGTGGGGGAGGAATGGGGTGTATTTAGGGAATCGGTGATGGATTGCGCAAAAGATGCTTGTGCCATGAGAAGAGTGGGAGGTGGGTTGATTAGAAAGGGTAGTTAGTGGTGGGATGAAGAAGTAAGAATATTAGTGAAAGAGAAGAGAGAGGCCTTTGGACGATTTTTGCAGGGAAAAAATGCAATTGAGTGGGAGATGTATAAAAGAAAGACAGGAGGTCAAGAGAAAGGTGCAAGAGGTGAAAAAGAGGGCAAATGAGAGTTGGGGTGAGAGAGTATCATTAAATTTTAGGGAGAATAAAAAGATGTTCTGGAAGGAGGTAAATAAAGTGCGTAAGACAAGGGAGCAAATGGGAACTTCAGTGAAGGGCGCTAATGGGGAGGTGATAACAAGTAGTGGGGATGTGAGAAGGAGATGGAGTGAGTATTTTAAAGGTTTGTTGAATGTGTTTGATGATAGAGTGGCAGATATAGGGTGTCTTGGTCGAGGTGGTGTGCAAAGTGAGAGGGTTAGGGAAAATGATTTGGTAAACAGAGAAGAGGTAGTAAAAGCTTTGCGGAAGATGAAAGCCGGCAAGGCAGCAGGTTTGGATGGTATTGCAGTGGAATTTATAAAAAAAGGGGGTGACTGTATTATTGACTGGTTGGTAAGGTTATTTAATGTATGTATGACTCATGGTGAGGTGCCTGAGGATTGGCGGAATGCGTGCATAGTGCCATTGTACAAAGGCAAAGGGGATAAGAGTGAGTGCTCAAATTACAGAGGTATAAGTTTGTTGAGTATTCCTGGTAAATTATATGGGAGGGTATTGATTGAGAGGGTGAAGGCATGTACAGAGCATCAGATTGGGGAAGAGCAGTGTGGTTTCAGAAGTTGTAGAGGATGTGTGGATCAGGTGTTTGCTTTGAAGAATGTATGTGAGAAATACTTAGAAAAGCAAATGGATTTGTATGTAGCATTTATGGATCTGGAGAAGGCATATGATAGAGTTGATAGAGATGCTCTGTGGAAGGTATTAAGAATATATGGTGTGGGAGGCAAGTTGTTAGAAGCAGTGAAAAGTTTTTATCGAGGAGGTAAGGCATGTGTTCGTGTAGGAAGAGAGGAAAGTGATTGGTTCTCAGTGAATGTAGGTTTGCGGCAGGGGTGTGTGATGTCTCCATGGTTGTTTGATTTGTTTATGGATGGGGTTGTTAGGGAGGTGAATGCAAGAGTTTTGGAAAGAGGGGCAAGTATGAAGTCTGTTGGGGATGAGAAAGCATGGGAAGTGAGTCAGTTGTTGTTCGCTGATGATACAGCGCTGGTGGCTGATTCATGTGAGAAACTGCAGAAGCTGGTGACTGAGTTTGGTAAAGTGTGTGAAAGAAGAAGGTTAAGAGTAAATGTGAATAAGAGCAAGGTTATTAGGTACAGTAGGGTTGAGGGTCAAGTCAATTGGGAGGTAAGTTTGAATGGAGAAAAACTGGAGGAAGTAAAGTGTTTTAGATATCTGAGAGTGGATCTGGCAGCGGATGGAACCATGGAAGCGGAAGTGAATCATAGGGTGGGGGAGGGGGCGAAATTCCTGGGAGCCTTGAAGAATGTGTGTAAGTCGAGAACATTATCTCGGAAAGCAAAAATGGGTATGTTTGAAGGAATAGTAGTTCCAACAATGTTGTATGGTTGCGAGGCGTGGGCTATGGATAGAGTTGTGCGCAGGAGGATGGATGTGCTGGAAATGAGATGTTTGAGGACAATGTGTGGTGTGAGGTGGTTTGATCGAGTAAGTAACGTAAGGGTAAGAGAGATGTGTGGAAATTAAAAGAGCATGGTTGAGAGAGCAGAAGAGGGTGTTTTGAAATGGTTTGGGCACATGGAGAGAATGAGTGAGGAAAGATTGACCAAGAGGTTATATGTGTCGGAGGTGGAGGGAACGAGGAGAAGAGGGAGACCAAATTGGAGGTGGAAAGATGGAGTGAAAAAGATTTTGTGTGATCGGGGCCTGAACATGCAGGAGGGTGAAAGGAGGGCAAGGAATAGAGTGAATTGGAGCGATGTGGTATACCGGGGTTGACTTGCTGTCAGTGGATTGAATCAAGGCATGTGAAGCGTCTGGGGTAAACCATGGAAAGCTGTGTAGGTATGTATATTTGCGTGTGTGGACGTATGTATATACATGTGTATGGGGGTGGGTTGGGCCATTTCTTTTGTCTGTTTCCTTGCGCTACCTCGCAAACACGGGAGACAGCGACAAAGCAAAAAAAAATATACATATATATGTTCTTAACGCTACCTCGCTATCGCGGGAAATAGCGAATAGTATGAAAAATATATATATATATATATATATATATATATATATATATATATATATATATATATATATATATATATATATAACTATATGGTTTGGGCACATGGAGAGAATGAGTGAGGAAAGATTGACCAAGAGGATATATGTGTCGGAGGTGGAGGGAACGAGGAGAAGAGGGAGACCAAATTGGAGGTGGAAAGATGGAGTGAAAAAGATTTTGTGTGATCGGGGCCTGAACATGCAGGAGGGTGAAAGGAGGGCAAGGAATAGAGTGAATTGGAGCGATGTGGTATACAGGGGTTGACGTGCTGTCAGTGGATTGAATCAAGACATGTGAAGCGTCTGGGGTAAACCATGGAAAGCTGTGTAGGTGTGTATATTTGCGTGTGTGGACGTGTGTATGTACATGTGTATGGGGGGGGTTGGGCCATTTCTTTCGTCTGTTTCCTTGCGCTACCTCGCAAACGCGGGAGACAGCGACAAAGTATAAAAAAAAAAAAAAAAAAAAATATATATATATATATATATATATATACACACACATATACACACATGCACACAATTCACACTGTCTGCCCCTACTCACCCCCATAGCCACCCCACCACACATGAAATAACATCCTCCCCCTCATGTGCGCGAGGCAGCGCCAGGAAAAGACAACAAAGGCCCCATTCGCTTACACTCAGTCTCCAGCTGTCACGCAGTAATGCCCGAAACCACAGTTCCCTTTCCACATCCAGGCCCCACACAACTTTCCATGGTTTGCCCCAGATGCTTCACATGCCCTGGTTCAATCCATTGACAGCACGTCAACCCCGGTATACCACATCATTCCATTTCACTATTCCTTGCACGCCTTTCACCCTCCTGCATGTTCAGGCCCCGATCACTCAAAATCTTTTTCACTCCATCTTTCCACCTCCAATTTGGTCTCCCACTTCTCCTCGTTCCCTCCACCTCTGACACATATATCCTCTTGGTCAATCTTTCCTCACTCATTCTCTCCATGTGACCAGACCATTTCAAAACACCCTCTTCTGCTCTCTCAACCACACTCTTTTTATTACCACACATCTCTCTTACCCTATTATTACTTTGCTTGATCAAACCACCTTACACCACATATTGTCCTCAAACATCTCATTTCCAGCTCATCCACACAACTCTACCCATAGCCCATGCCTTGCAGCCATATAACATTGTTGGAACCACTATTCCTTCAAACATACCCATTTTTGCTTTCTGAGGTAATGCTCTCGACTTCCACACATTCTTCAACGCTCCCACAACTTTCGCCCCCTCCCCTACCCTATGATTCACTTCCGCTTCCATGGTTCCATCCGCTGGTAAATATACTCCCAGATATCTAAAACACTTCACTTCCTCCAGTTTTTCTCCATTCATACTTACCTCCCAGTTGACATGACCCTCAACCCTACTGTACCTAATAACCTTGCTCTTATTCGCATTTACTCTCAGCTTTCTTCTTTTACACACTTTACCAAACTCAGTCACCAGCTTCTGCAGTTTCTCACATAAATCAACCACCAGCGCTGTATCATCATGCACCCCCTACCGCAGACCAAATTTCACTGAAAACCAATCACTTTCCTCTCTTCCTACACGTGCACCTGCCTTACATCTTCTATAAAAATTTTCACTGCTTCTAACGACTTGCTTCCCACACCATATATTCTTTTTACCTTCCACAGAGCATCTCTATCATATGCCTTCTCCAGATCCATGAATGCTATGTACAAATCCATTTGCTTTTCTACGTATTTCACAAACATTCTTCAAAGCAAACACCTGATCCACACATCCTCTACCACTTCTGAAACCACACTTCTCTTCCCCAATCTGATGCTCTGTACATACATTTACCCTCTTAATCAATACCCTCTCATATAATTTCCCAGGAATACTCAACAAACTTGTACCTCTGCAATTTGAGCACTCACTTTTATCTCTTTTGCCTTTGTACAATGGCACTATGCAAGCATTCCGCCAATCCTCAGGCACCTCACCATGAGCCATACATACATTAAATAACCTTACCAACCAGTCAACAACACAGTCACCCCCTTTTATCATAAATTCCACTACAGTACCATCCAAACCCGCTGCCTTGCTGGCTTTCATCTTCCGCAAAGCTTTTACTACCTCTTCTCTGTTTACCAAATGATTCTCCCTAACCCTCTCACTTTGCATACCACCTTGACCAAAACACCCTATATCTGCCACTCAGTCATCAAACACATTCAGCAAACTTTTAAAATACTCACTCCATCTCCTTCTCACATCACCACAACTTATCACCTCCCCATTAGCCCCCTTCACTGATGTTCCCATTTGTTCCCTTTTCTTATGCACTTTATTTACCTCCTTCCAAAACATCTTTTTATTCTCCCTAAAGTTTAATGATACTCTCTCACCCCAACTGTCATTTGCCCCTTTTTCTTGACCTCCTGCCTCTATCTTTTATACATTTCCCAGTCATTTGCATTATTACCCTGCAAAAATTGTCCAAATTCCTCTCTCATCTCTTTCACTAATAATCTTACTTCCTCGTCCCACCACTCACTACCCTTTCTAATCTGCCCACCTCCCATGCTTCTCATGCCACAATCATCTCTTGCACAAGCCATCACTGCTTTCCTGAATACCCCCCATTCCTCTCCCACTCCCCTTACGTCCTTTGTTCGTACCTTTTTCCACTCTGTACTCAGTCTCTCCTGGTACTTCCTCACACAAGTCTCCTTCCCAAGCTCACTCACTCTCACCAGTCTCTTCACCCCAACAATAAATACAATATAATGTTATATAATATATATGATATAATATTAAACAAATTAAACATCCATTTTGTTTACTTTGTTTTTGGATGGGGTTGTTAGGGAGGTAAATGCAAGAGTTTGGAGAGAGGGGCAAGTATGCTGTCAGTTGTCGATGAGAGGGCTTGGGAAATGAGTTAGTTGTTGTTCGCTGATAATACAGTGCTGTTGGCTGATTAGGGCAAGAAACTGTAGAAGTTGGTGACTGAGTTTGGCAAAGTGTGTGAAAGAAAAATGCTGAGAGTAAATGTGAATAAGAGCAAGGTTATTAGGAACAGTAGGGTTGAGGGACATGTCAATTGGGAGGTAAGTTTGAACGGAGAAATACTTGAGGAAGAGAAGTGTTTTAGATATCTGTGAGTAGATGGAAGCAGAAGTGAGTCACAGGTTGGGGGAGGGGGTGAAGGTTCTCGGAGCGTTAAAGATTGTGTGGAAGGCAAGAAAGTTATCTCGAGCAAAAATGGATATGTTTGAAGGAATAGTGGTTCCAACAATGGTATATGGTTGTGAGGCATGGGCTATAGATAGGTTTGTGCAGAGGAGGGTGGATGTGTTGGGAATAGATGTTTGAGGACAATATATGGTGTGAGGTGTTTTCATCGAGTAAATAATGAAAGGGTAAGAGAGATATGTGGTAATAAATAGAGTGTGGTTGAGAAAGCAGAAGAGGGAGTATTGGAATGGTTTGGTCACATGGAGTGAATGAGTGAGGAAAAATTGTGAAAGGAAATATGTGTCAGAAGTGGAGGGAACGAGAATGGGGAGACCAAATTGGAGGTTGAAGGATAGAGTGAAAAAGATTTTGAGCGATTGGGCCTGAACATACAGGAGGATGAAAGGTGTGCAGGGATTAGAGTGAATTGGAATGATGTGGTATACCGGGGTCGATGTGCTGTCAGTAGATTGAACCAGGGCATGTGAAGCATCTGGGGTAAACCATGGAAAGTTTTGTGGGGCCTGGATGTGGAAAGACGCTTCACATGCCCTGGTTCAATCCATTAACAGCACGTCGACCCCAGTATACCACATCGTTCCAATTCACTCTATTCCTTTCACACCTTTCACCCTCCTGCATGTTCAGGCCCCAATCACACAAAATCTTTTTCACTCCATCTTTCCACCTCCAATTTGGTCTCCCACTTCCCCTCGTTCCCTCCACCTCTGACACATATATCCTCTTAGTCAATCTTTACCTCACTCATTCTCTAGTATGTTGTATAACTACCCAGTGTTTGGTAATGAATTTTTCTAAAATTGGTTTTAGCAAAACGATAAATGATAGCAAGATTCTTAAACAACTGTAATGTACTAAGGCAAAGTAACAAATTTAGGATTAAAGAAAAAAAAGTATTGGCTGAGACTGAGATGAATAGTTTTGGAAAATTTCTAGATATTCATTTTTTCTCAGTTTATCAGCCATGGTATTAGTCTTATCTAATTTTAGATATATCAATGTAAAGCTCTAACCCACGCATTTTTTTTTCTCATTTTTTTGTTGAAAGCATGGTTTTATTGAAAATTATTATGCACGACTTCACATCGTCAAAAGTTTTTTTTTTCAAGTCTTATATGAAAGAACGAACAATTTTACAAAATGTTGTTGATTTTGTACAAAAATGATGAATCTTGCTGAAAAATATGTCAGAAGAAAAAAATCATTTCTCAAATCTTCTTTGCCAGAAATTCACAACTGTCCGTGCATGGGGCAGATAATGTTTGTAAATTGGTGCTCAGAGGTGTTAATGAAATAAGATGAAACAAGAATGCCCTACCTCGCAAACGCGGGAGACAGCAACAAAGCAAAATAATAAAAAAAAATGAATGCCCATACCTGTATGAATATAGTTCACTTACCCATTTTGCAAGCTAAATTCTTTTTTCAAAGGGAGAGCAATGTCTCTAAACAACTTTCACTGCATCATGTTTCAGATCCTTTCACAGACATCATCATTTGAAAAACCACTTTGCTCTTATTATCACTATCTGTTCATCTGTACTGCAATCTGCCTCATGCTACCTTGTGCTTTTAGTGTGCTGCTGTAGATATCTTCTTTGATGTACTTTTTCTTGGCCATATGTTCTTTTTGACATAAACCATCATAAAAACACTTTTAAGTGTGAGCCTTTCTTTTATCTTCCAAACTTGTTTCATATTTACAGCTTAGTTTTTACTATATGTACCCTCTAGATTCCAAGTATACAACAGTGTTCCATCTCTACTGCTATATTTGTTTAAAACTTTCGTTTATGTGTACATATGATTTAGGACACACATGCATCATATTAGGTTCATGCGCACGTAAAACTTAGATTATTTCTCTTTTCCAGAGTTGTCCATGACCTTCAAGTTTTCTCCTTTGCAAGACTTCACTCCCAGGTTCTCTCTTTCACTCCCATTCTTGCTGAACTTAACTCCCAAATACTTTTACTCATTCACAACTTACCATTCAAGCTCATGTTACACTGTGACTTCACATATCTTTCTAGAAATGAAATCTTACTTTTACTCACATTTACTTTCAGTATTCATCTACATACATCATCAGAGTGACCCACCACTCTATCTAACTCCTCCTCTGATTCAGCTAACAGCACAGCATCATCTGCATACAACAACTGTGGTAACTTTCATTTTGTTTCACCATGGTTTAGAAGTACAGTGCTGTCTCTCTAACTTGGTCTCATATCCCAGAACACCTTTTCCATTGAAACATTAAACAACCATGGTGATATGCACAGTCTTGATGCGATGCCACATTTGTATCAGACCGCTCATTTGTACCACCACTTACCTCTCACATGCACGAGTTCAGTTAAAATAAAAGCTCCAAACAGTATTCAGAAGTCTTCCATGCACACTGCTTTGAGACAAAACTTATGAAAAACCTTTTTAGTAACTTTATTGTATTCTTTTTTGGAATGTATAGATGCTGTATACACATTTAAGTTTTTTTGTCAGAGCTTCTGAATTACCTGTTTTAGGGGCTTCCATGGTGTAGTGGTTAGCATTGTTGACAGTCATGTATGAGCCAACTGGGTTGGCTGTGGATATGGATGCTTTCCACATGACAGCTAGAGAGTGGATGTGAGCCAAAAATGCAGGATATGCTTAACACACTTGAAATATGTGTACATTTAATTTAATTATTCCTGTATTCCCAAGGACTTCTTTCCAAGAGACTTGATGTTACCATGTTAAATATCCATATATTATTATTGATCAGTTTCCCGCGTTAGCCAGAAAACAGACTCAGAAAGACCCATCCACTTTCATACACATGCATTCACATATACATATATATATGTTCACAGATATATACTCGTGTACGTATTCATACTTGTTCTCCTTCTTCCATTCCTGGTGCCATCCCACCCCATAGGAAACAGCATTGCCACACTGCTCATATCCATTCTCTGTCTGTCATTTGTAATGCACTGAAGCCACAGCTCCCTATCCACATCCAGCCCCATTGACCTTTCCATTGTTTACTCCACATATTTTGCATGCCCTGGTTCAGTCCAGTGATGGCATGCTGACCCCAGCATGCCACATCGTTCCACTTCATTTTTTCCATGCACACCTTTCACCCTCCTGCATGTTCAGGCCCCAATCACCCAGTCTTTTTCATGCCATCCTCCCACCTCCAGTTTGGTCTCCTGCTTCTCCTTGTTCCCTCAACTTCTTACACATATCCTCTTTGTCAACCTTTCCTTACTCATTCTTGTCATATATCCATTTCACTACTCCCTCCTCTGCTCTCTACTACACAGTTTTTAATACACCACATATCTCTTGCCCTTTCATTACTTAAACCACCTCACACCACTTAATGTCCTCGAACATTTAATTTCTAACACATACATCCTCCTTTGCACAAATTTATCTATAGCCCATGCCTTACAACCATTTGATATTGTTGGAACTACTATTCTTTCAAACACACCCATTTCTGCTCAAAGATAGCATTTTCTCTTTCCACACATTCTTCATCGCTCCCAGAACCTTTGTCCCTTCCCCCACCCTATAACTCACTTCTGTTTCCATGTTTCCATTCCCTGCCATGTATATCAAAAACACTTCACTTTCTCCTCTTTTTCTCCATTCAAACATACCCGAACTAACTTGTCCCTCAACTTTTTTGAACCTAATAACCTTGCTTTTATACACTTTCACTCTTAACTTTCTCCTTTTACACATACTCGGAACTCAGTCTTCAACTTCTGCAGGTTCTCACTTGAAACTCCCATGAGTGCTGTATCATCAGCAAACAATGTCTGACTTGCTTCACAGACCTCCTCATCCCCAACATACTGGATGTTGATAGGGAGCTGTTATCTCAGTGCATTACACGTGACAGCTAGAGACTTGAGTGTGAATGAATGTGGCCTTTTTTGTCTTTTCCTTGCACTGCTTCACTGAAAGGGGGGGGGGGGTGCTTTTTTCTGTGTGGCGGGGCAGCAATAGGAATGGATGAAGGCAAGCAAGTATGAATATGTATATGGGATATATGTATATGTTGATGTGTATATGTATGTATATGTGCAGGGAAATAGTGCAAATATTTGGGAGATGTATAAAAGAAAGAGGCAGGAGGTCAAGAGAAAGGTGCAAGAGGTGAAAAAGAGGGCAAATGAGAGTTGGGGTGAGAGAGTATCATTAAATTTTAGGTAGAATAAAAAGACAAGGGAACAAATGGGAACATCAGTGAAGGGGGGCTAATGGGGAGGTGATAACAAGTATTGGTGATGTGAGAAGGAGATGGAGTGAGTATTTTGAAGGTTTGTTCAGTGTGTTTGATGATAGGGTGGCAGATATAGGGTGTTTTGGTCGAGGTGGTGTGCAAAGTGAGTGTTAGGGAGAATGATTTGGTAAACAGAGAAGAGATGGTAAAAGCTTTGTGGAAGATGAAAGCCAGCAAGGCAGCAGGTTTGGATGGTATTGCAGTGGAATTTATCAAAAAAGGGGGGTGACTGTATTGTTGACTGGTTGGTAAGGTTATTTAATGTATGTATGACTCATGATGAGGTGCCTGAGGATTGGCGGAATGCTTGCATAGTGCCATTGTACAAAGGCAAAGGGAATAACAGCGAGTGCTCAAATTACAGAGGTATAAGTTTGTTGAGTATTCCTGGGAAATTATTTTGGAGGGTATTGATTGAGAGGGTGAAGACATGTACAGAGCATCAGATTGGGGAAGAGCAGTGTGGTTTCAGAAGTGGTAGAGGATGTGTGGACCCAGGTGTTTGCTTTGAAGATTGTATGTGAGAAATACTTAGAAAAGCAAATGGATTTGTATGTAGCATTTATGGATCTGGAGAAGGCATATGATAGAGTTGATAGAGATGCTCTGTGGAAGGTATTAAGAATATATGGTGTGGGAGGCAAGTTGTTAGAAGCAGTGAAAAGTTTTTATCGAGGATGTAAGGCATGTGTACGTGTAGGAAGAGAGGAAAGTGATTGGTTCTCAGTGAATGTAGGTTTGCGGCAGGGGTGTGTGATGTCTCCATGGTTGTTTAATTTGTTTATGGATGGGGTTGTTAGGAAGGTGAATACATAAGTTTTGGAGAGAGGGGCAAGTATGCTGTCTGTTGTGGATGAGAGAGCTTGGGAAGTGAGTCAGTTGTTGTTCGCTGATGATACAGCGCTGGTGGCTGATTCATGTGAGAAACTGCAGAAGCTGGTGACGGAGTTTGGTAAAGTGCGTGAAAGAAGAAAGCTAAGAGTAAATGTGAATAAGAGCAAGGTTATTAGTATTAGGTACAGTAGGGTTGAGGGTTAAGTTTGAATGGAGAAAAACTGGAGGAAGTAAAGTGTTTTAGATATCTGGGAGTGGATTTGGCAGCGGATGGAACCATGGAAGCGGAAGTGAATCATAGGGTGGGGAAGGGGGGGAAATCCTGGGAGCCTTGAAGAATGTGGGAAGTCGAGAACATTATCTCAGAAAGCAAAAATGGGTATGTTTGAAGGAATAGTGGTTCCAACAATGTTGTATGATTGCAAGGTGTGGGCTATGGATAGCGTTGTGCGGAGGAGGGTGGATGTGCTGGAAATGAGATGTTTGAGAACAATATGTGGTGTGAGGTGGTTTGATCGAGTAAGTAATGTAAGGGTAAGAGAGATGTGTGGAAATAAAAAGAGCGTGGTTGAGAGAGCAGAAGAGGGTGTTTTGAAATGGTTTGGTCACATGGAGAGAATGAGTGAGGAAAGATTGACCAAGAGGTTATATGTGTCAGAGGTGGAGGGAGCGAGGAGAAGTGGGAGACCAAATTGGAGGTGGAAAGATGGAGTGAAAAAGATTTTGAGTGATCGGGGCCTGAACATGCAGGAGGGTGAAAGGCAGGCAAGGAATAGAGTGAATTGGATTGATGTGGTATACCGGGGTCGACGTGCTGTCAATGGATTGAATGAGGGCATGTGAAGCGTCTGGGGTAAACCATGGAAAGTTGTGTGGGGCCTGGATGTGGAAAGGGAGCTGTGGTTTCGGGCATTATTTCATGACAGCTAGAAACTGAGTGTGAACGAATGTGGCATTTGTTGTCTTTTCCTAGCGCTACCTTGCACACATGAGGGGGGAGGGGGATGTTATTCCATGTGTGGCAAGGTGGTGATGGGAATAAATAAAGGCAGACAGTATGAATTTTGTACATGTGTATATATGTATATGTCTGTGTGTGTATATATATGTGTACATTGAGATGTATAGGCATGTATATTTGCTGTGTGGACGTGTATGTATATACATGTGTATGGGGGTGGGTTGGGCCATTTCTTTCGTCTGTTTCCTTGCGCTACCTCACAAACGCGGGAGACGGCGACAAAGGAAAATGAATAAATGAATATGTATATATGTGTGTTTTTGTGTGTGTATGAGTGGTTGAGCTATTCTTTGTCTGTTTCTGGGCGCTATATCGCTGATGCAGGAAACAGCATATTGTCCTCAAACATCTCATTTCCAACACATGAACCCTCCTCCACACAGCCCTATCTATAGCCCATGCCTTGCAACCATATAACATGATTGGAACCACTATTCCTTCAAACATACCCATTTTTGCTCTCCAAGATAATTTTCTTGCCTTCCATACATTCTTCATTGCCTCCAGAACATTTGCCCCCTCCCCCACCTCGTGACTCACTTCCTGCAGTATTTCTCCATTCAAACTTACCTCCCAGTTGACTTGTCCCTCAACCCTTCTGAACCTAATAACCTTGCTCTTATTCACATTTACTCTCAGCTTTCTTTCACCTACTTTACCAAACTCAGTCACCAGCTTCTGCAGTTTCTCACCCAAATCAGCCACCAGTACTGTATCATCAGCAAATGACATCTGAATCGCTTCCCAAGTCTTCTCATCCCGAACAGACTGCATACTTGACCCGCTCTCCAAAACTCTTGCATTCATCTCCCTAACAACCCCATTGATGAACAAATTAAACCATGGAGACATCACGTACCCCCGCAGTAAACCAACATTCACTGCGTACCAATTACTTTCCTCTCTTCCTACTTGTACACATGCCTTACATCCTTGATAAAAACTTTTCACTGCTTCTAGCAACTTACCTCACACACCATATACTCTTAATACCTTCCACAGAGCATTTCATATCATCTTTATCATATGCCTTCTCCAGATCCATAAATGCTACATACAAATCCTTCTGTTTTTCTAAGTATTTCTTGCATACATTCTTCAAAGCAAACACCTGATCCACACATCCTCTACCACTTATGAAACCACATTGCTCTTCCTTAGTCTGATGCCCTGTACATGCCTTCACCCTCTCAGTCAATACCCTTCTATATAATTTCCCAGGAATACTCAAACAAACTTGTACCTCTGTAATTTGAACACTCACCTTTATCCCCTTAGTCTTTATACAATGGTGCCATGCATGCATTCCGCCAATCCTCAGGCACTTCACCGTGAACCATACATACATCGAATATTCTCACCAACCATTCAACAATACAGTCACCCCTTTTTTTAATTCACTGCAATACCATCCAAACCTGCTGCCTTGGTAGCTCTCATCTTCCGTAAAGCTTTCACTACTTCTTCTCTGTTTACCAAACCATTCTCTTTGACCCTTTCACTTCACACACCACCTCATCCAAAACACCTTGTATCTCCCACTCTATCAACAAACTCATTCAGCAAACCTTCAAAATACTCTCTCCATCTCCTCCTCACTTCACCACTACTTGTTATTACCTCCCCATCAGCCTCCTTCACCGATGTTCCCCATTTGTTCTCTTGCCTTATGCACTTTATTTACCTCCTTCCCAAACATCATTTATTTTTTTTATTATACTTTGTCGTTGTCTCCTGCGTTAGCGAGGTAGCACAAGGAAACAGACGAAAGAAAGGCCCAGCCCACCCACATACACATGTATATACATACACGTCCACACGTGCACATATATATGTTTATACATTTCAAGGTATACATATGAATATACATACACAGACATATACATATATACACCTGTAAATGATTCATACTTGCTGCCTTTTTTCATTCCCGTTGCCACCCTGCCACACGTGAAATGACAACCCCCTCCCCCATGCATGCGCGTGAGTTAGCGAACAAAGGCCACATTCATTCACTCTCAGTCTCTAGCTGTCGTGTATAATGCACCAAAACCACAGCTCCCTTTCCACATCCAGGCTCCACAAAACTTTCCATGGTTTACACCAGACGCTTCACATGCCCTGCTTCAATCCATTGACAGCACGTCGACCCCGGTATACCACATCGTTCCAATTCACTCTGTTCCTTGCACGCCTTTCACTCTCCTGCATGTTCAGGCCCCAATCGCTCAAAATCTTTTTCACCCCAGCCTTCCACCTCCAGTTTGGTCTCCCACTTCTCATTATCTCCGTGTGACCAAACCATATCAAAACATCCTCTTCTGCTCTCAACCACACTCTTTATTACCACACATCTCTCATACCCTTTCATTTCTTACTTCACCAAACCACCTCACACCACATATTGTCCTCAAACGTCTCATTTCCAGCACATCCATCCTCCTCCACACAAATCTGTCTATAGCCCATGCCTTGTAAACACATAACATTGTTGGAACCACTATTCCTTCAAACATATCCATTTTTGCTTTCCAAGATAACATTCTCGACTTTCACACATTTTCCAACGCTCCGAGAACTTTCACCCCCTCCCCCACCCTATGATTCAATTCCACTTCCATGGTTCCATCCGCTGCCAAATCCACTCCCAGATATCTAAAACACTTTACTTCCTCCAGTTTTTCTCCATTCAAACTTACCTCCCAATTGACTTCTCCCTCAATCCTACTGTACCTAATAACCTTGCTCTTATTCACATCTACTCTCAGCTTTCTTCTTTCACATACTTTACCAAACTCAGTCACCAGCTTCTGCAGTTTCTCTCCCAAATCAGCCACAAGTGCTGTATCATCAGCAAACAACTGACTCACTTCCCAAGCTCTCTCATCCACAACAGACTGCATTCTTGCCCCTCTTTCCAAAACTTTTGCATTCACCTCCCTGACAACCCCATCCATAAATAAGTTAAACAACCATGGAGACATCATGAACCCCTGCTGCAAACCAGCATTCACTGAGAACCAATCACTTTCCTCTCTCCCTACACGTACACATGCCATACATCCTCGATAAAAGCTTTTCACAGCTTCTAACATCTTACCTCCCACACCATATATTCTTAATACCTTCCATAAAGCATCTCTATCAACTCTATGATATGCTTTCTCCAGATCCATAAATGCTACATACAAATCCATTTGCCTTTCTAAGTGTTTCTCACAATCTTCAAAGCAAACACCTGATCCACAAATCCTCTACCACTTCTGAAACCTCCCTGCTCTTCCCCAGTCTGATGGTGTACATGCCTTCACCCTCTCAATCAATACCCTCCCATATAATTTCCCAGGAATACTCAACAAACTTATTCCTCTGTAATTTGAGCACTCACTCTTATCCCCTTTGCCTTTGTGCAATGGCACTATGCAAGCATTCTGCCAATCCTCAGGCACCTCACCATGAGTCATACACACATTAAATAACCTTACCAGCCAGTCAATAATACAGTCACCCCCTTTTATGATAAATTCCACTGCAATATCATCCAAACCTGCTGCCTTGCCAGCTTTCATCTTCCACAAAGCTTTTACTACCTCTTCTCTATTTACCAAATCATTCTCCCTAACCGTCTCACTTTGCACACCACCTCGACCAAAACACCCTATATCTGCCACTCTCTCATCAAACAGACTGAACAAACCTTCAAAATACTCACTCCATCTCCTCACATCACAACTCCTTGTTATCACCTCCCCATTATCCCCCTTCCGATGTTCCCATTTGTTCCCTTGTCTTGTGCACTTTACCTCCTTCCAAAACATCTTTTTATTCTCCCTAAAATTTAATGATACTCTCTCACCCCAACTCTCATTTGCACCTTTGTCTTGACCTCCTGCCCCTCTCTTTTATACATCTCCCAGTTACTTGCATTATTTCCCTGCAAAATTGTCCAAATGCCCCTCTCTCCTCTTTCACTAATCATCTTACTTCTTCATCCCACCACTCACTACCCTTTCTAATCTGCCCACCTCCCACGCTTCTCATGCCACAAGCATCTCTTGCACAAGCCATTACTGCTTCCGTAAATACATCCCATTCCTCCCCCACTCCCCTTATGTCCTTTGTTCTCACCTTTTTCCATTCTGTACTCAGTCTAGTCTCTCCTGGTACTTCATCACACGTCTCCTTCCCAAGCTCACTTACTCTCACTACTCTCATCACACCAACATGCTCTCTTCTTTTCTGAAAACCTCGACAAATCTTCACCTTTGACTCCACAAGATAATGATTAGACATCCCTCCAGTTGTACCTCTCAGCACATTAACATCCAAAAGTCTCTCTTGTGCACATATCAATTAACACATTATCCAATAATGCTTTCTGGCCATCCCTCCTACTTACATACGTATACTTATGTATATCTCTCTTTTTAAACCAGGTATTCTCAATCGCCAGTTTTTCAGCACATGAATCTACAAGCTCCTCACCATTTTCATTTACAATGCTGAATCCTGTGTACACCAATAATTCCCTCAACTGCCACATTACTCAACTTTGCATTCAAATCACCCATCACTATAACCCGGTCTTGTGCATCAAATCTGCTAACACACTCATTCAGCTGCTCTCAAAACACTTGCCTCTCATGATCTTTCTTCTCATGCCCAGGTGCATATGCACCAATAATCACCCATCTCTCACCGTCCACTTTCAGTTTTACCCATATCAATCTAGAATTTACTTTCTTACACTCTTATCACATACTCCCACCACTCCTGTTTCAGAAGTAGTGCTACTCCTTCCCTTGCTCTTGTCCTCTCACTAACCTTGACATTGCTCCCAAGACATTCCCAAACCACTCTTCCCCTTTGCCCTTGAGGTTTGTGTCACTCATAGCCAAAACATCCAGGTTCCTTTCCTCAAGCATACTACCTATCTCTCCTTTTTTTCTCATCTTGGTTGCATCCACACACATTTAGACACCCCAATCTGAGCTTTCGAGGAGGATGAGCACTCCGCGCGTGACTCCTTCTTCTGTTTCCCCTTTTAGAAAGTTAAATTACAAGGAGGGGAGGGTTTCTAGCCCCCCTCCTCCCTGTCCCCTTTAGTCTCCTGCGACTCGTGAGGAATATATATATATATGTGTGTGTGTGTGTGTGGATGTAACCAAGATGAGAAAAAAGGAGAGATTGGTGGTATGTTTGAGGAAAGGAACCTGGATGTTTTGGCTCTGAGCGAAACGAAGCTCAAGGGTAAAGGGGAAGAGTGGTTTGGGAATGTCTTGGAAGTAAAGTCAGGGGTTAGTGAGAGGACAAGAGCAAGGGAAGGAGTAGTACTACTCCTGAAGCAGGAGTTGTGGGAGTATGTGATAGAGTGTAAGAAAGTAAATTCTAGACTGATATGGGTAAAACTGAAAGTTGACGGAGAGAGATGGGTGATTGTTGGTGCATATGCACCTGGGCATGAGAAGAAAGATCTTGAGAGGCAAGTGTTTCGGGAGCAGCTGAATTAGTGTGTTAGTGGTTTTGATGCACGAGACCTTTTATAGTGATGGGTGATTTGAACGCAAAGGTGAGTAATGTGGCAGTTGAGGGAATAGGAATAATTGTTATACCTTGGGTGTTCAGTGTTGTAAATGGAAATGGTGAAGAGCTTGTAGATTTATGTGCTGAAAAAGGACTGGTGATTGGGAATACCTGGTTTAAAAAGCGAGATATACATAAGTATACGTATGTAAGTAGGAGAGATGGCCAGAGAGCGTTATTGGATTACGTGTTAATTGATAGGCACGCGAAAGAGAGACTTTTGGAAGTTAATGTGCTGAGAGGTGCAACTGGAGGGATGTCTGATCATTATCTTGTGGAGGCGAAGGTGAAGATTTGTCGAGGTTTTCAGAAAAGAAGAGAGAATGTTGGGGTGAAGAGAGTGGTGAGAGTAAGTGAGCTTGGGAAGGAGATTTGTGTGAGGAAGTACCAGGAGAGACTGAGTACAGAATGGAGAAAGGTGAGAACAAAGGAGGTAAGGGGAGTGGGGGAGGAATGGGATGTATTTAGGGAAGCATTGATAGCTTGCACAAAAGATGCTTGTGGCATGAGAAGCATGGGAGGTGGGCAGATTAGAAAGGGTAGTGAGTGGTGGGATGAAGAAGTAAGATTATTAGTGAAAGAGTAGAGAGAGGCTTTATGATGATTTTTGCAGGGCAAAAATGCAAATGAGTGGGAGATGTATAAAAGAAAGAGGCAGGAGTCAAGAGAAAGGTGCAAGAGGTGAAAAAGAGGGCAAATGAGAGTTGGGATGAGAGAGTATCATTAAATTTTAGGGAGAATAGAAATATGTTTTGGAAGGAGTTAAATAAAGTGCGTAAGACAAGGGAGCAAATGGGAACTTCAGTGAAGGGGGCAAATGGGGAGGTGATAACAAGTAGTGGTGATGTGAGGAGGAGATTGAGTGAGTATTTTGAAGGTTTGTTGAATGTGTTTGATGATAGAGTGGCAGATATAGGGTGTTTTGGTCGAGGTGGTGTGCAAAGTGAGAGGGTCAGGGAAAATGATTTGGTAAACAGAGAAGAGGTAGTAAAAGCTTTGCGGAAGATGAAAGCCGGCAAGGCAACAGGTTTGGATGGTATTGCAATGGAATTTATTAAAAAAGGGGGTGACTATATTGTTGACTGGTTGGTAAGGTTATTTAATGTATGTATGATTCATGGTGAGGTGCCTGAGAATTTGTGGAATGCTTGCGTAGTGCCATTGTACAAAGGCAAAGGGGATAAGAGTGAGTTCTCAAATTACAGAGTATAAGTTTGTTGAGTATTCCTGGTAAATTGTATGGGAGGGTATTGATTGAGAGGGTGAAGGCATGTACAGAGCATCAGATTGGGGAAGAGCAGTGTGGTTTCAGAAGTGGTAGAGGATGTGTGGATCAGGTGTTTGCTTTGAAGAATGTATGTGAGAAATACTTAGAAAAGCAAATGGATTTGTATGTAGCATTTATGGATCTGGAGAAAGCATATGATAGAGTTGATAGAGATGCTCTGTGGAAGGTATTAAGAATATATGGTGTGGGAGGCAAGTTGTTAGAAGCAGTGAAAAGTTTTTATCGAGGATGTAAGGCACGTGTACGTGTAGGAAGAGAGGAAAGTGAGGGTTCTCAGTGAATGTAGGTTTGCGGTAGGGGTGTGTGATGTCTCCATGGTTGTTTAATTTGTGTATGGATGGGGTTGTTAGGGAGGTGAATGCAAGAGTTTTGGAAAGAGGGGCAAGTATGCAGTCTGATGTGGATGAGAGAGCTTGGGAAGTGAGTCAGTTGTTGTTCGCTGATGATACAGTGCTGGTGGCTGATTCATGTGAGAAACTGCAGTTGCTGGTGACTGAGTTTGGTAAAGTGTGTGAAAGAATAAAGCTGAGAGTAAATGTGAATAAGAGCAAGGTTATTAGGTACAGTAGGGTTGAGGGACAAGTCAATTGGGAGGTGAGTTTGAATGGAGAAAAACTGGAGGAAGTGAAGTGTTTTAGATATCTGGGAGGGGATCTGGCAGTGGATGGAACCATGGTAGTGGAAGTGAATCATAGGGTGGGGGAGGGGGTGAAAGTTCTGGGAGCGTTGAAAAATGTGTGGAAGTTGAGAACGTTATCTTGGAAAACAAAAATGTGGGTGTCTGAAGGAATAGTGTTTCCAGTAATCTTGTATGGTTGCAAGGCATGGGCAATTGATAGAGTTGTGCGGAGAAGGGTGGATGTGCTGGAAATGAAATGTTTGAGGACAATATGTGGTGTGAGGTGGTTTGATCGAGTAAGTAATGCAAGGGTAAGAGAGATGTGTGGTAATAAAAAGAGCGTGGTTTAGAGAGCAGAAGAGGGTGTTTTGAAATGGTTTGGTCACATGGAGAGAATGAGTGAGGAAAGATTGACCAAGAGGATACATGTGTCAGAGGTGGAGGGAATGAGAAGTGGGAGACCAAATTGGAGGTGGAAAGATGAAGTGAAAAAGATTTTGAGTGATCGGGGCCTAAACATGCAGGAGGATGAAAGGCGTGCAAGGAATAGAGTGAATTGGAACGATGTGGTATACCGGGGTCGATGTGCTGTCAATGGATTGAACCAGGGCATGTGAAGTGTCTGGGAAAGTTTTGAGGGGGCCTGGGTGTGGAAAGGGATGTGTGGTTTCCGTGCATTATATATGACAACTAGAGACTGAGTGTGAACGAAAGTGGCCTTTTTTGTCTTTACCTAGTGCTATCTTGCGTACATGTGGCGGGGGTGTCTTTGTCATTTCATGTGTGTCGGGTTGGGGACGGAAATGAATAAAGGCAAACTATGAATTATGTACATATGTATATGTCTGTATGTGTATATATATATGTATATGTTGAGATGTAAAGGTATGTAAATGTGCGTGTTTGGACATGTATGTATTTACATGTGTATGTTGGTGGGTTGGGCCATTCTTTCATCTGTTTCCTTGTGCTACCTCACTGACACGGGAGACAGTGACAAAGTATGATAGATATTAATTGGAGGTTATTGATTGAGTGGGTAAAGGCATTTACAGAGTATAAGATTGGGAAAGAGCAGTGTGGTTTCAGAAGTGGTAGAGGATGTGTGGATCAGGTGTTTGCTTTGAAGAATGTATGTGAGAAATACTTAGAAAACATAATGTATGCAAAAAATACTTAGAAAACAGATGGATTTGTATGTAGCATTTATGGATTTGGAGAAGGCAAGTTGCTAGAAGCAGTGAAAAGTTTTTACCTTGGAAGTAAGGCATGTGTATGAGTAGGAAGAGAGGAAAGTGATTGGTTCCCAGTGAATGTCGGTTAGTGGCAGCTGTGTGTGATGTCTCCATGGTTGTTTAATTTGTTTATGGATGGGGCTGTTAGGGAGGTGAATGCAAGAGTTTTTGAGAGAGGGGCAAGTATGCAGTCTATTGTGGATGAGAGGGCTTGGGAAGTATCAGTTGTTGCTTGCTGAAAGAAAGGCCCAACCCACCCACATACATTGTATATGCATTAACACCCACACACGAGCATACACACACCCATACATTTCAACGTATACATACACATATACATATTCATACTTGCTACCTTTATGCATTCCCGTCACCACCCTGGCACACATGAAATGGCACCCCCTCCCCTCCCCCCTCCAGTTCACTGTATTCCTTGCTTGCCTTTCACCCTCCTGTATGTTCATGACCCCGACCAATCTAAATCTTTTTCACTACATCATTCCACCTCCAATTTGGTCTCCCACATCTCCTCGTTCCTTCCACCTCTGACACATATATCCTCTTTGTCAATTTTTCCTCACTCATTCTCTCCATGTGACCAAACCATTTCAATACACCCTTTTCTGCTCTTATTACCACACATCTCTCTTACCCTTTCATTAATTACTCAATCAAACGACCTCACACCACATATTGTCCTTAAACATCTCATTTCTAACACATCCACCCTCCTCCACACAACCCTCTCTATAGCCCACGCCTCACAACCATATAACATTGTTGGAACCATTATTCCTTCAAACATTCCCATTTTTGCTCAGAGATAACGATTTTGCTTTCTACTTATTCTTCAACTCTCCCAAAACCTTTTGCCCCCTCCCCCCACCCTGTGATTCACTTCTGCTTCCATGGTTCCATCTGCTGCTAAATCCACTCCCAGATATCTAAAACACTTAACTTCCTCCAGTTTTTCTCTATTTAAATTTACCTCCCAATAAACTTGTCCCTTAACCCTACTGAACCTAATAATTACCTTGCTCTTATTCAATTTACTCCCAGCTCTTTTCATTCACACACTTTACTAAACTTGTCAGCAACTTATGCAGTTTCTCACCCGAATCAGCCACCAGTGCTGTATCATCAGCATATGAACTCTATCATATGCCTTCTCCAGATCCATAAATGCTGAGGCTAGAGAAAAGAGAACACTTTCCATGCATTCCCTGGGTATCATAGAAGGCTACTAAAGGGGACGGGAGTGGGGGGGGGGGGGGCTAGAAACCCTCCCCTCCTAGTATTTTAACTTTTATAAGAGGAAACAGAAGGAGTCATTCGGGGAGTGCTTATCCTCCTTAAAGGCTCAGATTGGGGTGTCTAAATGTATGTGGATGTAACCAAGATGAGAAAAAAGGAGAGATAGGTTAGTATGTTTGAGGAAAGGAACCTGGATGTTTTGGCTCTGAGTGAAATGAAGCTCAAGGTTAAAGGGGAAGAGTGGTTTGGGAATGTCATGGGAGTAACGTCAGGGGTTAATGAGAGGACAAGACCAAAGGAAGGAGTAGCACTACTGAAGCAGGAGTTGTGGAAGTATTTGATAAGAGTGTAAGAAAGTAAACTAGGTTAATTGTGTCAGGTGGAGGGAGCAAGAAGTGGGAGACCAAATTGGAGGTGGAATGATGTAGTGAAAAAGATTTCGATTGGTCGGTGTCATGAACATACAGGAGGGTGAAAGGCAAGTAAGGAATACAGTGAACTGGAGGGGAGAGGGTGCCATTTCATGTGTGCCAGGGTGGTGACGGGAATGCATAAAGGTAGCAAGTATGAATATGTATATGTGTATGTATACGTTGAAATGTATGGGTGTGTGTATCCTCGTGTGTGGGTGTTAATGCATATACAATGTATGTGGGTGGGTTGGGCCTTTCTTTCTTCTGTTTCCTTGTGCTACCTCACAGATGCAGGAGACTGATAAAGTATTATAAATATAGTGATAATATATGTATATCCTTGGGGATAGGGGAGGGAGTGTGTTGCTGGGAATCCTTCCTTCTTGTTTTCGATTTTCCAAATGAAGTAACAGAGAGGGTGGTCGAGTGAGTCTGTTCCCTTTAAGACTCAGTCCTTTGTTCTTAACGCTACCTCACTAATGCGGGAAATGGTGAATATGTATGTATGAAAAAAAATGTATGTATATGTATATTTTTCTTAATTTTATTGTACTTAACAGCTGTATCCTGCTTTAGCAAGGTAGCACAAGGAAACAGATGAGGAATGGCTCAACCCACCCACATACATGTGTGTATACATAAATATCCACACCTGCACATATACATTTCAATGTATGCATACATACCCATACTTGCTGCCTTCATCCATTCCCATTGCCACCCCACCACACACGAAATAGCATTCCCCCCCCCATCTTCCTCTTCCTCAAGCAAGCTAGTGCAAGGAACAGAAAAAAAAAAAGCCACATGCATTCACACTCAGTCTCTGGCTGTCGTTAAAATAATCTCTCTTGCTGTCATTTAATGCATTGAAACCAAAGGTCCCTTTCCATGGTTTACACAGACGCTTCACATGCAGGCCCCACAGACCTTTCCATGGTTTACCCAGACGCTTCACATGCCCTGGTTCAATCCATTGACAGCATGTCGACCCCAGTATACCACATCGTTCCAATTCACTCTTTTCCTTGCATGCCTTTCACCTTCCTGTATGTTCAGGCCCCGATCGCTTCAAGTCTTTTTCACTCTATCCTTCCACCTCCACTGTGGTTTCCCACATCTTGTTCTCTCCACCTCTGACACGTATATCCTCTTTGTCAATCTTTCCTCACTCATTCTCTCCTTGTGTTTTAACCATTTTAATACACCCTCTTCTGCTCTCTCAACCACTCTCTTTTTATTACCGCATATCTCCTTTACCCTTTCATTACTTACTCAATCAAACCCCCCTTGCACAATAAATTAATCTAACACGAAGCCTCGTGATAGTGTTGAATATCACGCCATCGTAAAATTGAAAAATCATGTTGAACCATCGAAAGTTAGGGAGCATCTGTGTATGTGAATACAGTGCAGTGAGGATGCACTTTTATAAAACACTTTATGCCTGCTTAAGAGCACTTTTCATTACAAGGAGCCAACTTCACTGGTGGATACTTAACACTATTCAAAGTTGGGTAAAGTTATTTTGGCCTGTATAACATAGTCAGGGACCCACATGCACATTCTTCATTGGCAGGCTCTATATCTGTATTTATATTATTGTTATACTTATTTGGTGTTTCCCACATCGGCGAGGTAGCGCCAGGAAACAGACGAAAAATGGACCATCCTCATATACACAAATATATACTTGAACGCCCATACATGCATATACATACATATGCATATCAACATATACACATATTCATTCATACATAGACATATACACACATACTCATTCATGCATAGACATATACATATATACACATCTACAAATTCATACTTGCTTGCCTTCATCCATTTCCGGCACTACCCCACCCAACAGGAAACAGCATTGCTACCCTCTGTGAGAAATACTTTGAAAAACAGAGGGATTTGTATGTAACATTTATGGATCTGGAGAATGCATATTCTAGGTTTGATTAGAGATGCTTTGATTACAGTCTTAAGAATGTTTGTTGTAGGAGGTAAGCTGCTAGAAGCAGTATGAAATTTTTATCAATAGGTTAAGGCGTGTGTATGAGTAGGAAAAGAGGAGAGTGAATGGTCCCCAATGAAGGTCGGTCTGCGACAGGGTTGTGTCGTCACCATGGTTGTTTTAGTTTGGTTATAGATGGATTGGTGAGGAGGGTAAACGCAAGAGTATTTGAGAGGGGGCAAATATGCAGTCTGTTGGGGGAAGAGATGGCCTCTGAAACGAGTCAGTTGTTTGCCAGTGATACAATACTGGTGGCTGATTTGAGTGAGAAACTGCAGAAGTTGGTGACTTGAGTATGGAAGAGTGTGCGAAAGAAGAAAGTTGAGTGAAAGTGCTTAAATTCAAGGTTATTAGGTTCAGCAGAGATGAAGAACAAGTTTGTTGCAATATGAATGTTATTTTTATTTTATTTATTTTGCTTTGTCACTGTCTCCCGTGTTTTCGAGGTAGCGCAAGGAAAGAGACAAAAGAAATGGCCCAACCCACCCCCATACACATGCATATACATACACGTCCACACGCAAATATACATACCCATACATCTCAATGTACACATATATATACACACACAGACACATACATATATACCCATGCACACAATTCACACTGTCTGCCTTTATTCATTCCCATCGCCACCTCGCCACACATGGAATAACATCCCCCTCCCCCCTCGTGTGCGAGGTAGCACTAGGAAAAGACAACAAAGGCCCCATTCGTTCACACTCAGTCTCTAGCTGTCATGCAATAATGCCTGAAAACACGGCTCCTTTTCCACATCCAGGCCCCACAGAACTTTCCATGGTTTACCCATGACGCTTCACATGCCCTGATTCAATCCATTGACAGCACGTTGACCCCGGTATACCACATCGATCCAATTCACTCTATTCCTTGCTCACCTTTCACCCTCCTGCATGTTCAGGCCCCGATCACTCAGAATCTTTTTCACTCCATCTTTCCACCTCCAATTTGGTCTCCCACTTCTCCTCGTTCCCTCCACCTCCGACACATATATCCTCTTGGTCAATCTTTCCTCACTCATTCTCTCCATGTGCCCAAACCATTTCAAAACACCCTCTTCTGCTCTCTCAACCACACTCTTTTTATTTCCACACATCTCTCTTCCCCTTACATTACTTACTCGATCAAACCACCTCACACCACATATTGTCCTCAAAAAATGTACTATATTATTTTTATTTTGCTTTGTCGCTGTCTCCTGCGTTAACGAGGTAGCGCAAGGAAACAGATGAAAGAATGACCCAACCCACCCACATACACATGTATATACATACACGTCCACACACGCAAATATACATACCTATACATCTCAATGTACACTTATATATACACACACAGACATTATTTATTTATTTATTTATTTTGCTTTGTTGCTGTCTCCCGCGTTAGCGAGGTAGCGCAAGGAAACAGACGAAAGAATGGCCCAAACTGCCCACATACACATGTATATACATACACGTCCACACACGCAAATATACATACCTATACATCTCAATGTACACTTATATGTACACACACAGACATATACATATATACACATTTACATAATTCATACTGTCTGCCTTTATTTGTTCCCATCGCCACCTTGCCGCACATGGAATAACAACCCCCTCCCCCTTCATGTGTGCGAGGTAGTGCTAGGAAAAGACACCAAAGGCCCCATTCATTCACACTCAGTCTCTAGCTGTCATGTAATCATGCACCGAAACCACAGCTCCCTTTCCACATCCAGGCCCCACAGAACTTTCCATGGTTTACCCCAGACGCTTCACATGCCCTGGTTCAATCCATTGACAGCACGTCGACCCCGGTATACCACATCATTCCAATTCACTCTATTCCTTGCATGCCTTTCACCCTCCTGCATGTTCAGGCCCCGATCACTCAAAATCTTTTTCACTCCATCTTTTCACCTCCAGTTTAGTCTCTCACTTCTCCTCGTTCCCTCCACCTCTGACACATATATCCTCTTGGTCAATCTTTCCTCACTCATTCTCTCCATGTGACCAAAGCATTTCAAAACACCCTCTTCTGCTCTCTCAACCACACTCTTTTTATTTCCACACATCTCTCTTACCCTTACATTACTTACTCGATCAAACCACCTCACACCACATATTGTCCTCAAACATCTCATTTCCAGCACATCCACCCTTACATATATATATATATATATATATTTTATTATTATTATTATACTTTGTTGCTGTCTACCGCGTTACCGAGATTGAGCAAGGAAACAGACGAAAGAATGGCCTAACTCACCCACATATACATACTTATACATCTCAGCGTATACATATATATACACACACATATACATATGTACATAATTCATACTGTCTGCCTTTATTCATTCCCCGTGGAGCTGTGGTTTCAGTGCATTATACATGACAACTAGAGATTGAGTGTGAACAAATGTGGCCTTTGTTGTCTTTTCCTAGCACTACCTCGCGCACATGGGGAGGAGGGGGTTGTTATTTCATGTTTGGCGGGGTGGCAATGGGAATGAATAAAGGCAGACAGTATGAATTATGTACATGTGTATATATGTATATGTCTGTGTGTGTATATATATGTATACGTTGAAAAGTATAGGTATGTATATGTGCGTGTGTGGATGTGTATGTGGGTGGGTTGGGCCATTCTTTTGTCTGTTTCCTTGTGCTACCTCACTGGCGCGGGAGACAGCGACAAAGTGTAATAAATGAATAAATATGTATGTATATTAATTTACTTCTATTTATTTATTTATACTAAATCGCTATTTCCTGCGTTAGTGAGGTAGCATCAGGAAACAAACGAAGAAGGGCCCAATGTCTCATATACGCTCACATTTTTACATAAATGCCCATACACGCACATATACATATTAGCATATACATACGCAGACATGCACATATTCATACTTGTTTACCTACATCCATTCCTGTCGCTACCCTGCCCTACAGGAAGCAGCTTGTATGTATGTATGGATCATGGTGAAATGCCTGAGGATTGGTGGAATGCATGCATAGTGCCATTGTATAAAGGCAAAAGGAATAAAGGTAAGTGTTCAAACTTCAGAGGCATAAGTTTGTCAAGTATTGCTAGGAATTTGTATGTGAGGGTATTGATTGAGAGGATAAAGGTATGTACAGAGCTTCAGATTGGAGAGGAGCAGTGTGATTTAAGAAGTGGTAGAGGATGTGTGGATCAGGTTTTTGCTTTGAAGAATGTGTGAGAAATACTTAGAAAAACAGATGGATTTGTATGTAGTATATATGGATCTGGAGAAGGACTTAAGAGTATATGGTGTGTAAGGTAAGCTGTTAGAAGCATTGAAAAGTTTTCATCAAGGATGTAAGGCATGTGTATGAGTATGAAGAGAGGAGAATGATTGGTTCCCAGTGAATGTTGGTCTGCAGCAGGGGTGTGTGATGTCCCCATGGTTGTTTAATTTGTTTATGGATGGGGTGGTTGGGGAGGTAAAAGCAAGAAGGGCAAGTATGCAGTTTGTTGGGGATGAGAGGGCTTGGGAAGTGAGTCAGTTGTTTTTTGCCGATGATGGTGGCTGATTCAGGTGAGGAACTGCAGAAGTGGGTGACTTGAGTTTGGAAAACGTTTGCGAAAAGTGAAAGTTGAGAGTAAATGTGAATAAGAGTAAGGTTATTAGGTTTAGCAGGGTTGAAGGACAAGTTAATTGGGATGGAAATTTGAATGGAGAGAAATTGGAGGAAGTGAAGCATTTTTAGATATCTGGGAGTGGACTTACCAGCAGATGGAACAATGGAAGCTGAAGTGAGTCACAGGGTAGGGGAGAGGACAAAGGTTCTGGGAGCGATAAAGAATGTGTGGTAGGAGAGGTAAGAGCAAAAATGGGTATGTTTGAAGGAATAGTGGTTCCAGCAGTATTATATGGTTGTGAGGCATGGGCTTTAGATAGGGCTGTACGGAAGAGGGTGGATGTGTTGGAACTGAATGGTTTGAGGACAGTTTGTGGTGTGAGGTGGATTAATTAAGTAATGAAAGTGTAAGAGAGATGTGTGGAAATAGAAAGAGTGCGATTGAGAGAGCAGAAGAGGGCGTGTTGAAGGTTTGGACGTATGGAGAGTGAGTGAGGAAAGGTTGACAAAGAGAATATATGTGTCAAGGATGGAGGGGACAGGGAGAAGCAGGGGACCAAATTGGAGGTGGAAGTATAGAGTAAAAAAGATTTTAAGCAATCAGTGCCTGAACATACAAGAGGGTGAGAGGCTTGCAAGGAATTAAGTGAATTGTAACGTTCTGGTGGTCGTGTTTTCAGTGGACTGATGGAGGCAAGCAAGTATGATTATGTACGTGTGTGTATATATGTATATGTCTTTGTATATGTGCGTGTATGGGGTGAAAAATATGAGTGCTTGGGGCCTGAACGTGCAGAAGGGTGAAAGATGTGCATTAGAACTATTTGATACACATTGGGTAATGTGCTGTCAGTGGACTGAAGCAGGGCATATGAAGCAGCTGGGATAAACCATGGAAAGGTATGTGGGACCCGGTTACTGATAGGGGGCTATGGTTTTGGTGCATTGCACTTGACAGCTAGAGAATGGGTGAGTAAATGTGGTCTTTCTCTTCTTGGGTCAACCTCGCTAATGCAGGAAATGGCAGACAAGTATTGATGAAATTGTGTGCGTGTGTGTTTATTTTATTGACATTTTTGTGGAATTGCTTTTTCATATTCACCCTGATGTAGGATTAGCTTTTTATGCATATGCACAAATACCACACATATCACTGGGTTATTAATGATTATAAAAAAAGGGATATTTAGCTTGGTTAGTGGATCAGGGTAAGATTTTATTATGTCGTGTATGGATGAAACCTTTAAAAGCAGCCTTACAAAAATTATAAAGTTAGCAGAAATTTTTGAAATGTTTATCATTTGCCTGATTTCACATAAAAAGAATCTTGCAGTGCTTAATAGTGAACTTTTATATGTTAGTTTTATTGGCATACATTGCAAAATTTTTGAGTTGGAAAAGAAGTTATTGCATGAGGATAAAGAAAAGGCTTTCAAGTGAGCTAGGTTTGTGATTATGAGTGCTGATATTCAGTTAATTGAATTCAGTCCAGGAGTAAGAAAATACAAAATAATGAAGTTGACAGAATAATGGGAAAATATGGGGAAAAGAAAAAATTACCATAGATTTTGCTGTTAACTTTATAGAATCTGAAAAATTTTGATTTAACTAGTTTCAGATTTCTTTATTAACCAGAGAATGAAAATTTTCTGTAGATATCAGCAGTTATTTAAGTGAAAGAATATGTGATAAGTTCTTGTATGAAACATACAGATGAAGTAAAATTCCTTACTCATAGCCTGCTCCATCACTCCTCCAATGCTCCTCTGACTGCTTCATCTCTTCAGTTGGTGAGTAAAATTATTAAAGTATTTTTTTACTGGTATATTATTAGTTGAAATTGTAGGTACCATATTTGATATTTGAAAGATAGGTTATTTGACTTTCAAGTATTGTAAAAGTGTTTGTGTTTCGGTGTTCCTGCATATTAATGCGTAAATCAGGTGGAAAGTTGATTGAATATCCTCTTCACTTTTAAATGCACACACACAAACAAAAGCATGCACATACATATGGACATTAGTGTAAGTGTAAAGCTATGCGTGAATCTTTTTGGGATGGTGACTTAATTGTCACACATTAGGTGGTACCTTATCCCACCCTACTTTTCTGCTTCAGGATCCCTTTCTGTGGGGCTCCTGCAGTGCTCAGGAAGTCAACTAGGGAGCATGTAAAGATAGGTCTCTTGTCTGTGAAGGTAAGGCTTACCATATTTGATGGTAAAATAGTTTCATTGGTACTGTATGATGCAAGTTGAGCCTAAATGCAAAATACGGAAGAAACTGGTTGTAATTACTTATTTGTAATTACTAATTGCACTGTAGGGGTTGGGAGTTTTACCCTCATAGGGCCCCATCCTTTGAACATTCTCTACTGTCATACACTTCTTAAACCATTTACTGTGGCGGCACCATACCTTATGTAAAACCCCCAGTATGGGACCTTCATAAAATAAAATAGAATAAAAAGGAAAACTTTTTAGTTTTTCTATGCCATGTGAAAGTTATCCTTTCTGAAATATATTGTATAAGTTGATATGGTTGAACTGTAGTCACTTGTGATGCTGCTGCTCACAAATTGATACTTATTCAGGCAAGTCGAGGCTTTCATCATGGCTGTCTCTTGACAGCTGTACAATGCATCCTTCTCTGTATGACACAATAAGTATGCACTTAACTACACCATTGTTATAGTTTCCTTACACTTGTACATATATGCAATTTCTCTTCATGATAATGGCATTTCTACTGTTTCGGTACTTACCATATGTGGACATGCATATATTTGCATTGTTACACACTATACTTTTCTATTTTTAGTAATTGCTTTTCATATTGTACACCTCAGAAAATAGACCCTGAAACACTTCATTCCTCATCATGATTGATTTCAGTCTCTTTTATATTGCATGCTTCAAGGACCTTGAGTCCTCAAATATGATGTTATGTGGCACAAGGTCTTTCTAAACTACCACACTTTTCCTCTGTTTTGCCTATTTGTCTCCTAATTCTTCTAATTTTATATCTTTCTTCAACAGTCTAAACTCATGCCATGAGACTGTGGCATCCTCTCACCCATATGCTGAGATCCTCCTCCTTGGGGATATTTCATTGTTCACCTTAGGGAATGGTTGAATTCGCCACATATGGTTGGTGGAGGGATTGAAGCTTTCATGTTCTCCATTCTCAATAACTTGGAATAAATTATCTCCCACCCCACCCATATTCCTGACCACTCTTCTAACATTCTTAATCTGATTTTCACATCTAGTCCATCCCGCTGTATGTATGCAATCTCAACCCCGTCTGGTTCATTTGGTCACACTTATAAATGCTTCTCATTTAATGGCATTTCCCCCTTCATCTACTGGCACCTGAACAAAGCTGACTGGAATAACTTCTTTTTTTGAGAGTTTCCTTGGGTGCATTACTCTCTCGTGGTGATGCTGCTTTCTCCACTGAACTCATAGCAGAGGTTATTCTTACAGGAATGGAAGCATTTATCCCCTTTTCATCCAATCCATGGTTCATCCATTCCTGTTCTGAGGCTATTCAAGCAAGAGATCAGGCATATCGAGCTTGGAAAAATTTTCCTTCCTCTAGCTCCCATTGAGCTTATGTCACTGCCTGTAATCATTGCAAGTACATTACCCATGAGGCAAAATGTTCCTTTATTCAAAGGAAGAACAATAATTTCTCCACATCATCTACTGATAGGTCTTCAGGTCATTAGTTAATGACATCTTTAACAACTGTTGCTCTATCTTTCCTTCACTTTTCCATTCTGACACTATTATAGCAACCTCACTCTGGTTCCTGTTTCTCCTCTAACTTACACTCATTCTCAGTCATATGTAATTCACTGAAACTACAGCTTCTTATTCACATCCAGGCCCCACAGTCCTTGCCATGGTTTACAGTGGATGTTTCACATGCCCTGGTTCAGTCCATTGACAGCACATCGACCCCAGTATTCCACATCATTCCATTTCACGCTATCTTGTGTGCGCCTTTCACCCTTCTGCATGTTCAGGCCGGAATCGCTCAAAATCTTTTTCACTGCATCCTTATACCTCCAGTTTGGTCTACTGCTTCTCCATGTTCCCTCCACCTCTGGCACATATATCCTCTTTGTCAACCTTTCCTCACTCATTCTCTCCATATATCCAAACCATTTCAATGCACCCTCTTCTGCTCTTTCAGGCACATACTTTTTGTTACCACACATCTCGCTTATCCTTTCAGTACTTGAAACCAACTCACCACATATTATCCACAAACATTTAATTTCCAACACATCCACTCTCCTCTACAGAACCTTATCAATAACTCATGCCTTGCAACTACTATTCCTTCAAATGTGCCTATTTTTGCACTCCCAGATAATGTTCCCTCTTTCCATACATTCTTCATCACTCAAAATCTTCTATCTCCCCCACCCTATGATTCGCTTCTGCTTCCATGGTCCCATTCACTGCCAAGTCAGCTCCCTGATATCTAATCCACTTCTTATCCTCCAATTTTTCTCCATTCAAGCTCACCTCCCAACTAACTTGTCCCTCAACCCTGCTTAGCCTAATGACTTTGCTTTTATTCACATTTACTCTAAACTTTCTCCTTTAACACACTTTAAACATTCACCAACTTCTGCAGTGTCTCACTCAGATCAATCACCAGTGCTGTAAACATTCACCAACTTCTGCAGTGTCTCACTCAAATCAATCACCAGTGCTGTGTCATCAGCAAACAACAACTCTTGCATTTACCTCCCTTACCACCCCATCCATAAACAAATTAAACAACCATGGGAACATCACACACCTCTGCTACAGAACGACCTTCATTGGGAATCGGTCACTCTCCTCTCTTCCTCCACATACACATGCCATACACCCATGAGAAAAACTTCTCTGCTAGGAGCTAACCCCCTCAGAATCATATTTAATACCTTCCTCAAAGCACCTCTATCATCCCTGTCATATGCCTTCCCTAGATCCATAAATGCCTCACACAAATGTATTTCTCATACATTCTTCAAAGTTAACACCTCATTCACTTGTCCTCTACCACATCAGAAACCACACTGCTCCTCTCCAATCTGATACTCTGTACATGCCTTCACCCTCTTACACAATACCCTCTCATACAGTTTTCCAGGAATACTTGGCAACCTTATTTCTTTGAAGTTTGAACATTCTCCTTTATCCTCATTGTCTTTGTACAATGACATTATTCATGCATTCCGCCAATCCTGAGGCACTTCACTGTGACATATATACACTGAATATCCTTACCTACCAATCAACAGCACATTCACCCCCTTTATTGATAAATTCAACTGCAGTACCATCCATTCCCACCACTTTGCATGATTTTATTATCTGCAAGGCTTTCACCACCTCTTCTCTCTTCATCAAGCCTCCCTTCCTGACTATTTCACTTTGCACACCACCATGACCAAAATGCTCTACATCTGCCACTCTCATCAAACCCATTCAACACTCCTTCAAAATGCTCACTCCATCACTACCTGTTATTACTTCCGCCCATCTCCTCCTCACTCCATCACTACCTATTATCACTTCTGCCCATCTTCTCACTCCATCTACACCTGTTTAACTTCCCCCCATCTCTTCACTCCGTCACTACCTGTCATAACTTACTCCTTTCCCCTTCACCAATGTTCCCCTTTGTTCCCTTTTCTTTTGCACATTATTTACCTTTTTCCAAAACATCTTTTTATTCTCCTTAAAGTTTAATGATACTCTCTCACCCCAACTCTCATTTTTTCCTCTTTTTCAACCTGTGCACCTTCCTCTTGACTTCCTGCTGCTTTCTCTTATACTTCTCCCAGTCATTCCATCCTTGTTAAGTACCATCCAGATGCCTCTATTTTCTCTTTCCCTATCCACTTTACCTCTTCATCCCACCACTCATACCCTTTATAATCCTCATCCTCCCACCTTTCTTGTGCCACATGCATATCTTGCACATGCCATCACTGCTTCCCAAAATACATCCCATTCCTCGCCCACTTCTGTCTCTTCATTTGCTCTCACCTTTTGCTATTCTACACTCACTCTTTCCTGGTATTTCCTCGCACAAGTCTCCTTTCCAAGCTCACTTACTCTCGATACACTCTTCTGACATTCTCTCTCTATTATTATTTTTTTTTTTTTTTTTATTTTGCTTTGTCAGTGACTCCCGCGTTTGCGAGGTAGTGCAAGGAAACAGACGAAAGAAATGGCCCAACCCACCCCGTACACACGTATATACATACACGTCCACACACGCAAATATACATACCTATACATCTCAATGTACACATATATATACACACACAGACATATACACATGTACATAATTCATACTGTCTGCCTTTATTTATTCCCATCGCCACCTCGCCACACATGGAATAACATCCCCCTCCCCCCCTCATGTGTGCAAGGTAGCACTAGGAAAAGACAACAAAGGCCCCATTCGTTCACACTCGGTCTCTAGCTGTCATGTAATAATGCCCGAAACCACAGCTCCCTTTCCACATCCAGGCCCCACAGAACTTTCCATGGTTTACCCCAGACGCTTCACATGCCCTGATTCAATCTATTGACAGCACATCGACCCCAGTATACCTCATCGATCCAATTCACTCTCTTCCTTGCCCGCCTTTCACCCTCCTGCATGTTATTATTATTTTTATTATTATTATTATTATTATTATTATTATTATTATTATTATTATTATTTTTTTTTTACCTTACAAATCTTCACCTTTGTCTCCACATAATAGAGCAGACATCCTTCCAGCTGCCCCTCTCAGCACATTTGCATTCAAGTCTTTCTTTATCACTCCTATCTCTTAATACATAATCTGATAATGCCTTTGGACCATTTCTCCTACTCATGTACTTGTGTATATCTCTTTTTAAAGCAGGTATTCCCAATCACCAGTAGCACAGAAATCCACAAGTTCTTCATCATTCCCATTCATAACACTGAATATCCCATGCATACCATTAATACCCTAAACTGCCACATTACTCACCTTCACGGTCAAATCACCCATCACTAATACCTGGTCTCATACACCAAAACTGCTGACAGACTCGCTCCCCTGCTCCCAAAACACTTCCCTGTCAAGATCTTTCTTCTCATGACCAAGTGCATAAGCACCAATAATTGCCCATCTCTCTCTATCCACTTTCAGGTTTACTCACATCAGTCTAGAATTTACTTTCTTTCTTCTTATCACACTCCCACAACTCGTGCTTGTGCTTCAGAAGTAGTGCTACTCCTTCCTTAGCTCTTGTCCTCTCACCAACCCCTGACTTCACTCCAAAGATGTTTCCAAACCATTCCCCCCCTTTACCCTTGAGCTTTGTTTCACTCAGAGCCAGAACATCCAGGTCTCTCCTCAAACATACTAGCTATCTCTCCTTTCTTCTCATCTTGGTTATATTTACTCACATTGAGACATACCAATGTAAGCCTTTGTGGAGGGTTTCCAGCAATCATCCTCTGCTTCCTCACCCTGAGGTAGGATTCTTTTCCCCTGCTTCAGGTATAATGTGTAATGCAATAGTAATATGCAATTCAAAATACTTCACTTTAGGAAATTTGGTTCAAGTGTCCCTGTCTCGGTGTAAGACTGTAACTTTAATATTCCTTTCTTTTAGTGGAATTCTCCCCCTTTGAACCTTTCTGCCATGAAACAGTCATATTTTCTCCAAGAATTTATTATATCACTGCTTGTACCATCCTGATTTTTCCTTCATTCTCAGAATTTTATACTTGTTTTAGATTTCCAAAACTTTTTGAGGGATTATATGATATTACAACAAAGTACTTCTTCCATACAGTTACCCTTTCCCATGTGTATTCTGTGAATGAGCCATCCTCTTTACCATTAACTGTTTTAACATTTAAGACTTAAATACAATATTTTCAGTTTGACTTTGCCATCTCCTAACACCCCCAGATATATTTGTAGTCCTGACAGGTTTGGTCTGTCCTCTTGTTTCTTTTGGCATTTCCAGTTTTTTGTCTTCGACTATATTCTTTACTTTACTCCCTCTCTTCCTTTTATGTATAACATATGGTGAAGTCATATCTTTCATACTTTTATTGCCAGGAACAGACATAAAAAAAGGCCTCATTTGCTCATCCATTTTCTAGCTTTCATGTGAAATATGCAGAAACCACAGCACCCTATCCACATCTAGGCCCCACAGACCTTTCTGTCCCTACCCTTGCTGCTTCATACTTCTAGGTTTGATCCATTGAGAGCATGTTGCTCCCTGCATTATCACATTGCTTCAGTTCACTCTATCTTGTGCAAGCCTTAACTCTCCTTCATGTTTTGGCCTTGAGCACTGAAGATCTTTTCACTTTATCCTTCCATTTCCTATTCGTTCTTCCCATTCCTATTGTCCCCTCCACCTTTGACAAATGCATATCTTTGTTAGCTCTATCATTAGTTACTCAATCAACCCTCCTTACACTAGTTTTTATTGTCAGACATTTCATTCCCAACACAAACACCCTCCTCTGTACATGTCATGCATCCATACAACGTTACTGTGACGTTTTTTTTTTTTTTTATTTTTTTTTTAATTTGCTTTGTCGCTGTCCCCCGCGTTTGCGAGGTAGCGCAAGGAAACAGACGAAAGAAATGGCCCAACCCACCCCCATACACAATGTATATACATACACGTCCACACACGCAAATATACATACCTATACATCTCAATGTACACATATATGTACACACACAGACACATACATATATACCCATGCACACAATTCACACTGTCTCCCTTTATTCATTCCCATCGCCACCTCGCCACACATGGAATACCATCCCCCTCCCCCCTCATGTGTGCGAGGTAGCACTAGGAAAAGACAACAAAGGCCCCATTCGTTCACACTCAGTCTCTAGCTGTCGTGCAATAATGCCCGAAACCACAGCTCCCTTTCCACATCCAGGCCCCACACAACTTTCCATGGTTTACCCCAGACGCTTCACATGCCCTGATTCAATCCACTGACAGCACGTCAACCCCGGTATACCACATCGATCCAATTCACTCTATTCCTTGCCCTCCTTTCACCCTCCTGCATGTTCAGGCCCTGATCACACAAAATCTTTTTCACTCCATCTTTCCACCTCCAATTTGGTCTCCCACTTCTCCTCGTTCCCTCCACCTCCGACACATATATCCTCTTGGTCAATCTTTCCTCACTCATTCTCTCCATGTGCCCAAACCATTTCAAAACACCCTCTTCTGCTCTCTCAACCACGCTCTTTTTATTTCCACTGTGACTGTTATACCTTCAAATATAGCCTTTTTTGCCCTTGCAAATAGCAACTTCTTTCACACATTCCTCAGTGTTCCCAGATTCGCTGCCAAGTCATACTTATCCAAATCACCCATCTTCCTCCATATTATTTCCATTCAGACTCAACCCAAACTAGTTAAATGTCCTTTTTTGCTGTCTTATAGTTTACACGTACACATGGCAATGTTTTTGTCCGTTTGTATTTTTTCCTGTCGATTCCACAAGTTCTGCCTTCTTTGGCTGCTAGGTTGTTAACTTTTCACAAAAATCATGTATTTATTCACTTTTCTCATGTTACGCTTTTATTTTTCTCACGTATGGTTATATAAGTGAACTTTGTACTTAGTTCATGCAGCAACCTTCATGTTTTGAATGAGGTAACTGTGGATACATGACAGCTGGTTGACAGCTGCGTTTGTAATTGTCATTTTAGTGCTACTCAGGAAAGCAGATTTTTCTCTTACGCATTTGTGTGAAGAGAAGAGCCTTTTATTGGCCACTAATGGTATGGTGTCAACCTAGTTATTTAACTGTATCATATACACCACAAAGAGAGAGATTGTAAACAAAGGGTATTGTTGAGAGTGAATGAGGAGGGTGTGTTCTATTGTTCCAAACATATGGAAAGAATGAGTGGTTAGCAAAGTGGATAATTGTGTCAGAAGTGGAGGGGACAAGGAGAAGGGTAAGACAAAATTGGAGATGGAAGGATGGAGTGAACAAGATGTTGCATGCCCGGGGCCTGAACATGCAGGAGGGTGAAAGGTTTGGACAAGATAAGAGTGCATTGGAGTGATTTGGTATCCATGAGATGTGCCCTCTGTGATAGAGCCAGACCATATGAAGCTGCTACCTGGGGAAACCATAGAAGGGTTTGTGGGGCTTTGTTATTGATAGAAGGCTGTGGTTTCGGTGCATTTACATGATGGCTAGAGAATGGATGAGAGAATTACCTTTTCTTGTCAGTTCCTGGCAGTACCTCATTAAAGTGGGAACTGATGAACAAGTGTGAAAAAAAGGAAAGAATTTTTTATTCACAGAAGTTTTTTTCATCCTTACAGAATGAGACATATACAGCTTTAAAAGTAGATTTAGTCATGTAATACCCTTAAAAAGGAGCTTTGTCTCCACAGATATCAGACATAGGAGGGAGTTGCTCACATGTTTTATCTTAATAGTTACGCCTCCAAACTTTTTTTTTATTCCTTTATATACAAAAAAGATATATTTTTGTTTACCCTTTTGCTGAGGGGGATTAAAGTAAATTAAAGGGCTGATTTTTTCATATTTTGACCTTAGATATTTATAGAGTACATGACACATTAAAAAGAAAGTACATATGACCTGGTAGCTTGCCTGGAAGGGTCAAAGTTTGCTTGTATTTAAGGGGAAAGTCCCATTAACAGTGCCAGATGCATTTGTACTTCTGAGATATTTCCTTTTTACATTTTATTTTTGTTTTTGAATGCTAGTACAATGGGTTCTAGATTTTTTCAGCATCACAGCACACTTTGCATGATTGTTTTTTGTTAATACATATTTCCCTTGATATGTATTCAAACAATGCAGAGAACGTTTTGGAAAACTTCTTTCAGACCATATTTTCTTGTATTGACTTATCTAAACCCTAATTGTCTTCATTAACTTATGTAAGTCCTAGTCGTCTAAGACTTTTTTTTCATTAAAGAATGGGCATTTGCCTGAAAAATAATGGAAAAGGCTATGATTATACATAAATATTATACACTCTTTCCTTCTTCTTGCAACTTGAGGAAGACCTACAACCATATACTGTTTATTTTATGTACATTCTACAAAATCTTAGTGATTTCATTCTTTATGTTACATAAAAGTGTGTATGCAGGAGTCCCTTGCCCACTGCAGTATTATCAACTGTGATTTTTAGTAATCTTGCTCAAAATAATGGAGATCATTTTACCAACCTTAGCATGCAATCCACTACTTACAGTAGGTAAACCCCACTGACATTCTGAAATTTACCAGAGGAGCACACTATATGCTATCAAAGTGATCAAACAAGTGTTCTACGTGTTTGATATTGAAAACGAAAAGATTTGTAGTCAGTCATCTCGAAAACTAAAATTGTCAAGTACACTGGAAAAACAATTTTATAAAATGAAAGAACATGATATAAGAATAATGACAATGAAGAAACAAATGATATAAAAAGGGAAAAATTCAAGAAAGTTGCAATGGGAATGTATTGGTAAGATATGAGTGTGGGAAACAGCGATCAGGTATAATAATGATATAAACAACAACGGTTCCAACAAAAAAGTAAATAATATAACTCAGTTTACCCAGGGGGGAGGGGGGGGTTTGCTGGTAAGATGTATTATAAACATAGTTAAAGAAGGGTGGACATCGAAACTTCAGATTATCCAAAATATACCAGAGTAACAGTACATACAATCCAGAATGCTTAGGATGTTGGTCAGATTAGGTTTTACAATTATGTTTGATATAGAATAAGAAACAAAGATTTGTGCCCATTCAAATAAAAGTCAAGTATTTCACATTTTTGCTCTTGCCAGATCTGTCTCCTAATCACTGAAATACATCTTGAATAGAGAAGTAGTAAAGTGTGTCTTTAGAATGAAACAAAATATCATATGAGAATGAAAACAACCAAGAAACAATTGGTGTATTCTTTAATCTACCCAAGGAGAAATAAAAGATTTGTAGTGTAAGCAATTGCTAAGATGATTATCTTAACATTTGCTTCGAATGGTACAACGACTGTCATACCATTCGCTTCAGAGTTTTTAATTTCCCTCAGGTAAGCATATATCACTTGGATTTTTTTTCCCCAGTTCATAAGAGAAATAGTTTTTTTAATTTATGTTGCTGTTGTGATACTTAATAAAAATTTTGTTTAAGGTTTTTTATTTAGTTTTTATTTATTTTTATTTTGCTGATATGGTACATGAGCAAGCATTCGGTTTGGGTCAACTGCCAAGCTGGAGACTCCAGAGCATTTTGGGAAAATAAGATTTTTCTTTGGCCATGAATTTTCAGTTATTTTGTGCTTGACATTATTCTACCAGCTTATTTGAACACAGTCTTATGAATTTGAATCGTATACCCTGTTATTTTCATGTATTTAGGCTAAATTTAAGAGCTGATGTTCACTCTTCTTCCTCCATGTTTGTAGTACTCAGTTACATTTACTCTATTGATTATCTCCATTTTTAGCCAAAGTCATACCTCTGTGACTATATTATTGCTTTATTTATATGCTCAAAAAACTTCTGCAGTTAACCAAGTGACTGGGGTACTGAATGAGCCTAATCACTACTTTATCGCTAACAAAACTACACACAAATCGGTGGGAAAGTACTGTGCATCCTAATTGTGCAGTAATCGTTTGATGGCACATTTTGTGAAGTGTACCTAACAAAATTTGCAGCTTAGAACAGAAATTTTGTTTGCTGAATGCATTATTTTTAAGAGATTACTGTTCTTTGAACCCTTAGATGTAGTCTGTATGCTTAGTGCTATTGATCTAAGTTCTACCCCAAGGAGGGCAAGGAAAATAAGTCTCTAGAACAAGATGTGGACTTAAAAGATATTTTTACACAGTGGTATCTGTTAGGGGGCTTTTTGGGGTTAGTAAGTAAAAAAAAAAAAGATGAACCATTAAGAGAAATGTGGCAGCCAGTTGCAGAGCATCATTGGTGCTTTACTGCAGTTCCATACAGTATTATATTGAAATATGTTTTCTGTAGATTTGTACTTATTATGAATATTTTTATAATAGACACGTTTCTGCATTGAGAAATTCCAACCGTGGTTTACCAGCCATAGGATTTTCTTGGAATGTACCCCCTGTGGATGTCAAGGTCCTATTGTATTTCATTTTTCAGTATTATGTGGACAGTCCCTAACTTGTGAACTCCATCATTTTCCATTGTCATTATGTGGTGTCTTTATTGTAAATTTCAGAGCTGTCACTGTTGTGTTTCACTTTTCCTAGTTTCTTCTTCACTTTCTAGCTCACTCAGTTTATCTGAGTCTGTTTCAACTGGGATAACAACAATTCTTACAATATTTATGCCCCAAGCTTTAGATGGGCTACCAAAGGCCCCAGATGTTCCTGTAGCAAATGAATTTTGTAACCTTTCTAACATTTTGATCGCAATATCTATATAAATACCTCTTGTGCCCGTTCCCGCAAGGGGTGGCCCTGTCAAAAATGTTTGCACTTATCCCTTGTATAGACCATACCACACATTCTTTCTGTGTTTCTCTCCCTCCAGTATTTCTCCATCATATTTCACCATGTCACAGGTGGTTTTTCACTCATACCAACCCCTTTAATTGTACTAACATACATGCTCCTCTTAAACTCCCAGTCTTGCATTTTTTCCACTCTCCATTCATCCAACTTGAACACACGCCTTATGCTCTGAATAAAAACTTCTAACTGCTCCTAGTAGCTTTCATCCCACACCATATATTTGTAAGACTTTTGAAAATAAATCTGTATCAACCCTTACATGTGCTTTCTCCAAATCTTTAAATACTGCAAACAAATGGTTCAGTTTCTCTAAGTATTTAATTTCTCACACACATTCTTTAAAGCAAACACTTGATCTGCCACTCCTGAAGCCACATTATTCTTTGTGTATCTGATGCGGACTGAAACGGTACTTGTGATGCTACAAGGGAAACCATGGAAAGGTCTCTGCGGTAAAGTTGAAAACAAGAGTCTTTGGTTTCTGAGCTTTGCATGACTGCTACAGAATGGACATGAACGAATGAGGTCCTTCTTAGACTTTTCCTGTTGTTACCTTACTAATATAGGAAATGTCATATGGGGGGGTTTATGCTATTTCGTGTGTAGCAGGGTGGCGACTGGAATGGATGAAGGCAGCAAGTATGAATATGTACATTTGTGTATATGTATATAGATGTATATGTGTCTGTGTGTGCGTTTATGTATACATGTGTGTGGCTGGGCTATTCTTCATCTGTTTCTTTGCACTACCTCACTGATGCAGGAAACAGCGATTAAGTATGAATAACAAAGATAAAGATTATTTATTTTATTATACATAATCTCTGTTTTCCAAGTCAGCGAGGTAGCACGAGGAAGCAGACAAAGAATGGCCCACCCACTCGTATACAAACATATGTAAAAAAAAATGGACATATACATGTACATATCAACATATACATACATACACCTATAAACATAATCAACATATACACATACACGGACATGTACATATATTCACATATACATATTCATACTTGTTTGCCTTCATCCATTTCTCTCGCTACCCTGCCCCACAGGAAACAGCCTTGCTACTACTACTACTACTACTACTACTACTACTACTACTACTACTACTCCCCCCCCCCCCCCCACACACACACACACACACACACACACACACACACACACACACACACACACACACACACACGTCAGCGAGGTAGCGCCAGGAAAATAGACATAAAAAGGCCACATTCATTCACACATTGTCTCTGTCATGTGGAATGCACCGAAACCACAACTCCCTATCCACATCCAAGCCCCACAGTCCTTTTCATGGTTTACCCCAGACACTTCACATTTCCTGGTTCAGTCCATTGATAGTACGGCAATCCTGGTGTGCCACATCATTCCAGTTCTTGCTATTCCTTGCATGCCTCTCACCCTCCTGTATGTTCAGACCCTGATTGCTCAAAACCTTTTTCACTCCGTCCTTTCTCCTCCAATTTGGTCTACTTCTCCCTGTTCCATTCACTTTTCTCACTCATTCTCTCTATATGTCTAAACCTTTTCAACACACCTGCTTCTGCTTTCTCAACCACCCTCTTTCTATTTCCACACATCTCTCTTACCCTTTCGTTACTTATTCAATCAGACCACCTCACACCACATATTGTCTTCAAGCATTTCATTTCCAACATATCCACCCCTCCCTCATACAACCCTATCTATATCCCTTTCCTTGCAGCCATATGATATTGTTGGAACTATTATTCCTTCAAACATTCCCACTTTTGCTCTCCATGTTAAGGTTCTCTCCTTCCAAACTTTCTTCATTGCTCTCAGAACATCTTTGGTAAAAACTTTTCACTGTTCTAGCAACTTACCTCCCACACCATATACTCATTAGACCTTCCACAAAGCATCTCTATCAACCTTATCATATGCCTTCTTTAGATCCATAAATGCTACATGCATATCTATCTGTTTTTGTAAGTATTTCTCACATACATTCTTTAGAGCAGACACCTGATCCACACATCTACCACTTCTGAAACCACACTGCTCTTCCCCAATCTGATGCTCTGTACTTGCCTTCCCCCCATTCAATTAATACCCTCTCGTATAATTTCCCAGGAATACTCAACAAACTTATGCCTCTGTAGTATGAACAATCACCTTTATTCCCCTTGCCTTTGTACAGTGGCACTATGCATGCATAGGGTGTTTTGGTCGAGGTGGTGTGCAAAGTGAGAGGGTGAGGGAGAATGATTCAGTAAACAGAGAAGAGGTAGTAAAAGCTTTGCGGAAGATGAAAGCTGGCAAGGCAGCAGGTTAGGATGGTACTGCAGTGGAATTTATTTAAAAAGGGGGTGACTGTATTGTTGACTGGTTGGTAAGGATATTTAATGTATGCATGACTCATGGTGAGGTGCCTGAGGATTGGCGGAATGCTTGCATGGTGCTATTGTACAAAGGGGATAAAAGTGAGTGCTCAAATTACGGAGGTATAAGTTTGTTGAGTATTCCTGGGAAATTATATGGGAGGGTATTGATTGAGAGGGTGAAGGCATGTACAGAGCATCATATTAGGGAAGAACAGTGTGGTTTCAGAAGTGGTAGAGGATGTGTGGATCAGGTGTTTGCTTTGAAGAATGTATGAGAGAAATACTTAGAAAAGCAAGTGGATTTGTATGTAGCATTTATGGATCTGGAGAAGGCATACAATAGAGTTTATAGAGATGCTCTGTGGAGGGTATTAAGAATATATATATGGTGTGGGAGGCAAGTTGTTAGAAGCAGTGAAAAGTTTTTATCAAGGATGTAAGGTATGTGTAGGAGTAGGAAGAAAGGAAAGTGATTGGTTTTCATTGAATGTTGGTTTGTGGCAGGGGTGTGTGATGTTTTATCTGTTTATGGATGGGGTTAATGTTAGGGAGGTGAATGCAAGAGTTTTGGAAAGAGGGGCAAGTATGCAGTCTGTTGTGGATGAGAGAGCTTAGGAAGTGAGTCAGTTGTTATTCGCTGATCATACAGTGCTGGTGGCTGATTCATGTGAGAAACTGCAAAAGCTGGTGACTGAGTTTGGTAAAGTCTGTGAAAGAAGAAAGTTAAGAGTAAATATAAGAGCAAGGTTATTAGGTACAGTAGGGTTGAGGGTCAAGTCAATTGGGAGGTAAGTTTGAATGGAGAAAAACTGGAGGAAGTAAAGTGTTTTAGATATCTGGGAGTGGATTTGGCAGCGGATGGAACCATGAAAGTGGAAGTGAATCATATGGTGGGGGAGGGGGCGAAAATCCTGGGAGCCCTGAAGAATGTGTGGAAGTCGAGAACATTATCTCGGAAAGCAAAAATGGGTATGTTTGAAGGAATAGTGGTTCCAACAATGTTGTATGGTTGCAAGGCGTGGGCTATGGATAGAGTTGTGCGCAGGAGGGTGGAAGTGCTGGAAATGAGATGTTTGAGGACAATTGTGGTGTGAGGTGGTTTGATCGAGTAAGTAATGTAAGGGTAAGAGGGATGTGTGGAAATAAAAAGAGTGTGGTTGAGAGAGCAGAAGAGGGTGTTTTGAAATGGTTTGGTCACATGGAGAGGATGAGTGAGGAAAGATTGACCAAGAGGATATATGTGTCTGAGGTGGAGGGAACGAGGAGAAGTGGGAGACCAAATTGGAGGTGGAAAGATGAAGTGAAAAAGATTTTGAGTGATCGGGGCCTGAACATGCAGGAGGGTGAAAGGCGTGCTAGGAATAGAGTGAATTGGATCGATGTGGTATACTGGGGTCGACGTGCTGTCAGTGGATTGAATCAGGGCATGTGAAGCGTCATGGGTAAACCATGGAAAGTTGTGTGGGGCCTGGATGTGGAAAGGGAGCTGTGGTCTCGGGCATTATTGCATGACAGCTATAGACTGAGTGTGAATGAATGGGGCCTTTGTTGTCTTTTCCTAGCACTACCTCGCACACATGAGGGGGGAGGGGGATGTTATTCCATGTGTGGCGAGGTGGCGATGGGAATGAATAAAGGCAGACAGTGTGAATGGTGTGCATGTGTATATATGTATGTGTCTCTGTGTGTATATATATGTGTACATTAAGATGTATGGGTATGTATATTTGCGTGTGTGGACGTGTATGTATATACATGTGTATGGGGTGGGTTGGGCCATTTCTTTTGTCTGTTTCCTTGTGCTACCTCGCAAACGCGGGAGACAGCGACAAAGCAAAGTAAATAATAATGTGTATATATATATATATGTACATTACCAAGTTTCCGGCAATTGATGGTTTGGCATCTCCTTTATTCCAGACTAAATTACATGAGGGAACTTGAAATTACTGCTGTCACCAGACTAGTTTACTGGGCGGTTACAAATGGGGTTGTGTGTTGGGCACGCTTATTTACATTCTTTACACTGCACTTGGTGGTGATACCATAATTCTGTGAGATTCTTAGCTTATTTCGCTGAAATTTAACTCACGCCGTGGCTTCTAAGACATATGAGAGTGTCAGTCGTGATGTCTAATGTAAACACTAGTCCTTATCAATCCAAGATAAAGTAGAACTGTTGAAAAAATGGACCATGGTGTTTCGATGTGTAAGCTATGTGACATGTACAGTATTGGTTCATGAACTATTTATGATATAAAGAAGCAAAGGGAGAAAATATTGAAATTCTATGCAGACAGCGATTCCAAGAAGCAAATGACGATTAGAAAAAGTATGAAAGATGGTAAGAGCACTGATCACAATCGAGTGATGACAGAATGGTTTTGACAGCATTGAAATGATGGAGTGGACTTGTCAGGTAGTATGATAATGGACCAGGCTAATTTGTTCCATTAAGAACTTAAATTACAACATGAGCGTGCTTCAAAGATTTGAGAAGTGTAATGGAATTTCCATGAATAAGTGTGCAGAGAAAAGCAGTCTGCAAACCACGAAGGAGCTGCTGAGTGTGTGGACAAATTTGCGAAACTTGTAGCTGACAAGCACCTCCCTGAGCAGGTGTATATGTACCTATGTTTCATTTATTTATTCAATTTACATTTAATTTTTTTTTTTTTTTTTTTTTCATACTATTCGCTATTTCCCGCGATAGCGAGGTAGCGTTAAGAACAGAGGACTGGGCCTTTGGGGGAATATCCTCACCTGGACCTCTTCTGTGTTCCTTCTTTTTTTTTTGGGGGGGAACGAGAGGGGAGGATTTCCAGCCCCTCGCTCCCTTCCCTTTTAGTCGCCTTCTACGACACGCAGGGAATACGTGGGAAGTATTCTTTCTCCCCTATCCCCAGGGAATTTTACATTTAATATTCAATTTAAATTTCTAGCAGTCCATGGTATACTTTAGACACATGGGAGATGTATAATTAGTGGGTTAGAAGTGTGTTGATGAATTATTGTTACGTGACCATGGTTGGTCAGGCAAAATGGATAATCCTGCAAGGCTTTGGAACCAAGAGTGCTGGAAAATTGGTGGTATCTGTATATATATACCTCGCTGATGTGGAAAACAGGGATTAAGTATATAAGTAATTGAATGCGTGTGTATGTGTCATTTATCCATCTTACTTGATCGTTGTTTTCAACATTATATTTATGCATAGTGTATAGTGGATGAAAAGACAGAATGGAAGAAAAACTGAGATTCAGTAAGAGATGTTTTAGATGACTAGAATCAGAGCCTGAATGCTGTCTGCCAAAGGTGGGGTTGGGGAATGGCACTGAAATTATGTTAGGCTGACCTTCATTAAAACATCTTAATCTTTTTTATCATTTCTAATGGATATGATTTTGATGTGCCTTTTCATGGATGGACGTGATTTCAGCATACCCTAAGTCCAGTACCATTTCCTCTAATATCAGTACACAGACACTTAAGTCTTTAGATTTATTTTTCAGTCTGTCATACATGTTTGTAATATTCTACCTTGGTGAGGTAACATCAAGAACAGATGAGTGAGCCATAAAGGAAAATCGTTATCTGGCTTCCTTGTCTGTACCTTGTTTAAGATATAATAATGAATGTAGAATAAACATTTGGTTTACCAGTGACCAAACCCAACATCTTGCGATTATTCCTAACTGTGGGAATAAAACCCTTGTAGACTTCACCAGGTATATTCTACACAGAGATGAGTGTAGTTGATAATTTTGTAAGAAAGGTGATGTGATGGACATTATCTTAGTTTTTTGTGATTTACTGAAGGCTCTATTCTCATAAGCTTTATAAGAAGCTTGTGTTGTTAAAAAGAAAATGCATTTAATGTTTTGCAGTATCATCTTACTCTTATGTGACATGATATTATTCTGATGTTATAGTATAACTCTGACCACGGATATGAATTATCATACAACAGCTTTCGTAAATTGCATCCCACCATGTGTTGTTAGTGTTAGTCACATATTATGTCTTATCATAGAGCTAACATATTGATTATATCTCTTGTAATTTTTGATATATTCCTCTCTACCTTTTGGTGTTACTTAAATGTTTAATCCATTTTTATAAATAGTGAAAGAAAAAGAAAGGATTGTATGGCTAAAGTTAATCCGATATATTTTGCTATTTGTAAATTAGATTATGTATTACCCATATTAATTTTTGAATATGTTTATGAACAGCCTGTTCACCCTGTGTAAAAAGGACTGGAGTGTAAGGTAACAGTTGGTAGAAGTGATTGTTATTTTACCACCCCCCCCCCCCCCTTTTTTTTTTTTTGCCAGCTGTATTAACATTTGTTAATCAGAGTTTGGTAAAAAGTTGTGAAATTAATGCTGTAAATGAACTGACTTTAGACATTATCATTTTTATAATGTCATGATATTAGTGCAGTATGTATTTAATAAATGTGTCTCTCTTTGCTATGAAAATTATGAGGAGAGAAGTTTGTGTGTTTGAGATGCAGTTTATGAATTAAAACCACTGATTTTAAGTTTCCAGCAGTTGACAACTGTGGAGGACTATCAGTTTACAACCTGTTTCTGAGAGCGAGCAGGGGGCATGAAATGAGTTAGCACTCTAGTGTTGCACCAGAACCATTTTTGACTGCAAATGTGGAAGGTTTTGGTTCCATTTGTTGTTCAAAATTCTTTCACATTGTACCTTTTATTTACATTGAAATTTTTGATAAGCATTTTGGATATTACTGCATTTCATTGTACTTTTTTTTTTTATTTCCAGAGTGGAACACCACCAACTAAGGCTGAACCTGCTGTTATAGCTGCTCAATTTGCAGCAGAAGTTGCGAAAAAAGCAGCGGAAAAGGACGATATGGATATAGAAACAGCAGATGATATAGTTAGGACTAATAAACCAAGTGACTCTAGCTCTAGTATTGTAATAATTAGTGATAGTAGAGAAAATAAAGAAAAATTAAACAATAGTATAGCAAATAAAGCAGAGTCAGTGAATAGCAACATAGTGGACAGTGTTATTGGAAAGGCAGTTTCAGAACCAGTGGAGGTAATTAAACCTCATCCTAAGCAGCAGCAGCAGCAGGACTCGCAACAAATACCTTTGCAGCAGTTTCCTCAGCAGGGTCCACAGCTGCAGCCACAACATATGCCTCAGCAGTTGCCCCAGCAGTCCCTACAACAGTTGCCACAACAGCCATCGCAGCCATCTTCGCAACAGATACCCCAGCAACCGCTGCAGCAGTTACCACAGCAGCCATTGCAGCCACCTATACAGCAGTTGCCACAGCAGCCTCTTCATCAGATCCCACAGCAATCACCTCAGCAATTGTCACAGCAGCCACTGCAGCAGGTACCACAGCAGGCACCACAGCAGGCACCACAACAGTTGCCACCACCACAACAGGCACCACAGCAGTCAGCACAGCAGCCGCCACAGAAGCAAAAATCACCAGTCCCCCAGCAGCCAGTGCAGCAACAGCCTCAACAGCCAGTGCAGCAACCTCCTCCACTGGCAGTTCAGCAGATGCCCCAACAGCCAGTTGAATCGGTAGCTCCCCAGTCTCAACCTCACCAGCAGCAGCAACAACAACAACAACAACAACAACAGCAACAACAACAGCAGCAGCAACAACAGCAGCAACAACAACAACAACAGCAGCAGCAACAGCAACAGCAGCAACAACAACTGCAACAGCAGCAGCAACAACAACAACAACAGCAACAGCAACAACATCAGCAACAGCAGCAACAACAACAACAGCAGCAGCAGCAGCAGCAGCAGCAACAACAACAACAACAAGAACAGCCTCAACAGCCTCAGTCACAGCAGGCGCAGAAACATCCAGATTCCTTGCAAAAAACTGACGCATCAGTAAAACCTCCCTCAGCTGCTCAGTCTGAGGTTAGAGAAACTCAGGCTTCAGTTAAGGTTGAACCACAAATGCTTCAGAAACAAGGAAACCCAAAGCCTGCTGTTCTGCCAGCATCGTCACCAAAGGAGAAGGAAGTTAGTCCAGAACCACAGTCTACACACAGTAAGTACAGTTTGAATTTTAAATACTTTAATTTTTACAGGTGAGTTTTGTCATGACTGTTATCTCCTTTTCCAAGTACATGGGGTGGATCAGGTGTATAAAAGCTTGTTTGTTGTTGTATATATCAATAAGAATTGTCCAGTGCAAAGAACTGTGAATATGATTATATATAAGATAACCAGCCCCTTATAATTACCTTATGCCATACTTGGTGACAAATTATAAACTAACAGGTCTCTGAATGTGGAACTCTTGTTTTCCTTATGTATGTTGTTTTATGCATTTCACACCATATTTCACCATTTTTCTATTTTAAGTGAATGTTCTTGCATATTCAAGAAATTTTTTAAAGCTTTTATTTTTTGCTAGACACTTTAAGGATCCTGTAAGTTAATGTACGTAACTCTCATAGATGATGAAACATGCATTCTCTAGAATACATACCATTTTGTATGTTGGATGCTGTTATGTTTCCAAATCTTCAAGAATTCACTGATATTCCATTTGTGTGTCTTTAAGTATGAATTATGTCAGCAAACCTTTACAGACATTTGATTATTAAAACAGGTAAAAAGAAGTACCTAATAATACAGTATAAAAACAAAATTTTTTTTAATGGAAATTATGAAAAAAATATCTGTGATTTGTGTCATAAAGATGCGAGATTTACTTTTTAGTGTATATGATATTATTGACCATTCATGCAAGAAAGTATGCACAATGTAAAAGAAAATGGAAGAGAAGACAGAAGCCACGTCACCTTTTGATAATTATCATAAACTGGTAAACCAAATGTTGTACGTATCTCAACAAACTCAATGTAATGGCGATGTTGATTTGATAATTATCAGTTGATGTGTATGATATTACTTTGCATTCATTAGTAAACAAAAGCATGAAGGAAAATTATAACAATAGCATCACTGATTCATGTTCATTGTAGATAATTACATGCTGGTGTTAGTACACATTTCGACAAATTTACGAAGATGGTAGTGTTGTGTAAGATTTATTATTTGTTCTACATAATACTGATAATTATTGTAGGCCTGTGGTAATGGTAGTGGATATGAGATTTTTTTATGTAATAGTGCAATCACTGCTGAAGTAAAGCTTATGAAAATTGATATAAGACAAAAAGTCGCAAGCAGTAGGTATTGTAAATGTTTACTTGCAGCTGAATGCTGGCTGTGTGTCTTGTTCACTTCAGGTTGCCAGGAGGGTTCACCTTCTTATTCAAAAGTCTTTATTTCTTTTCTTCTTTCATGCTTGTCATCTGTTTCCCTACATCAGTGAGGTTACCAGGAAGCTCAACTTTAACTGGTGTATCAGGTAACCCCTTGTTCACAAAAGCGGTGATTCTTTATTGTATGTATTTTATTGTGAGATTTTTGGGCTCAGCCTTTTTTGTTACAGAAACACTTTATTAAAACCTCTTGATTAATCAGCTTAATTAGCGTAATAGAAGAGGATTGAATTGCATACAAGTGTATGGCACTGATAAAGATATTTGTTTATTTATATCTCTTGTACCTGTTCCCACTTGGAACTGCCTCAAGGGGGTGGCCATGGCAATGGTCTCCATAACTAGTGAAATTCAGTGCCTCTTTTTAGCGTTTAGTACATCACCCTTAACAGGCCACTGGCAAAGGCTCTTACCTAATGTTCCTTCTGACATCTACCTGATGCTGATAAAAAATACGTAAGGGTGATTTAGATGTAAAGTGTAAATTACATGGTATCACATTGCAGTTTTGATAAAAGGTCAACATAATCCTTTGCAAGTTAATCTGTACAGTTGTGAAAATGCCTTAAACATCTTACTTGTATGTCAGATGACCAGATGCTATTGAACCATTTTGGTATGATTTTCATTTTGACTGATGATGAATATTATATCCTTGAAATCTGCCATAGATTCAGATTTTTTTTTTTTTTTTTTTTTTTTTTTTTTTTTTTTTTTTAAGTATTGGGAAAATATTGGCTCAGACATAATTGATTGACAGCTGTCATCATAGCATAAATGGGCAGGCCTGTTGAAGCAAAGAGAACCAGTACTGTTAAGCATAAGACTTACTGGACTCGTACTTCATGAGATTACACTGCAATTGAAAAGCCACCTCTGACAAGGTTTAAAACATTGTTATTGGATGAATTGAGTGCAGTCTCATAGCAAAGGAGCCTATCTTTTTACTGCTTCTGGTTTTAGCACAGTTTCGAGCTGTAGGAGCCATGTGAAAAGGGTCCAGAGTTTGTATATTGTAAGAAGATATCCCATATTTGTCTCAAAAGTCTTGCAGCCCCTTGTCTTGGTGCTCAACTAAGTTATCCTGTATCTCTGCTGAGTCGGGCTGTTGAAGGCCATGGCTTATAGGTTTACATTACCACAATCAGGCTGATTTGGTGCATTATGTAAATACTGATGTTGGCTCTTTTTGAATTCTTTTGTTATACAGTCTGGAATATTTCTCTTCTGATGACTGCAGGCAGTGCATTAAACATTTGGGTCCCAGATGCTCAGGGTATTATTGTACTTATACCCTTTGATTTCTTTTTTAAGACAGGTTTCCCGTGCTGTTTGCTAGGGTTATGGCCCATGAAAACCTTGTGAATAGTGAAAGTATTAGTGGTTAGGCCTTAAAATGTTGGGAAATAGGGAATGTGGAGTGGGGTTGCAGACTGATTCCATTCTATTTTGTTTATCTTTTACAGAGGTCCCTTGCTTACTTCTGTTTTGCATGTCTATGCCTGAGATAATGGATACATTTGTACTACCCATGGTTTAGAGTTTTGAGTATCCATGGATTTTTTCCACTCATGAAGCAAGTATTGTGGTGGCTTGAGGTCTATTTCTAGCCAAGCCTGGCAAGATCCAGCTAAGTGGTGGCATGAAGATGTTGTTATTTTGTGGACAGGCAACCATATATCCTACAGTCATGTGTGCGAGCTACAGTCGTTCCCAAAACCTGTCTATCCTACAGGAGATACTTTGTAACATATTGATATTCTATATAATAAAACATAAGAGTAATTCAAATTATAACAAAATAGTATTTGGATCCCTACCACTTCCAGTAGACCAAACCAAGAAATGTGACAAATAACATCAGAAGAGCACACAGTATGCTATCAAAAGTGCAAAGTCTCTCTTCTCATGAGCTGATAGAACAGTGTGTGATATAAAGTAGGAAAAGAGGCATCCGTATTTCTTGGCAGTCCTTGGCAAGCTGCTGTGTCACATGATTGCCATGTGGCTGTTGGCATTTCGGGGATAGGCCATTTTAATAACTTTATTTTCCAACAAGTCGAAGCGTTAGAACTATCTACCCCCTCATGTCTTTACCTATAACTGTGACTTTGTGCATTTTAGAAAAAAAAAGTTTCACTTCCTCAAGAGTTTGTAAATAATTTCCAAAGTCTTTCCTTTTTCTTGTTCATTAAGGCCTCTCTCTCTCTCTCTCTCTCTCTCTCTCTCTCTCTCTCTCTCTCTCTCTCTCTCTCTCTCTCTCTCTCTCTCTCTCTCTCTCTCTCTCCCCTCTCTTTCTCCCCCCCCCCCTCTCTCTCTCTCTCTCTCTCTCTCTCACCTCTCTCTCTCTCTCTCTCACCTCTCCCCCCTCTCTCTTCCTCTCCTCTCCTCTCCCTCTCCCCTCTCCCCCCCCCCTCTCTCTTCCTCTCCTCTCCTCTCTCTCTCTCTCTCCCCCCTCTCCCTCCTCTCCTCTCTCTCTCTCTCTCTCTCTCTCTCTCTCTCTCTCTCTCTCTCTCTCTCTCTCTCTCTCTCTCTCTCTCTCTCTCTCTCTCTCTCTCTCTCCCTCCTTCTCTCTCTCTCTCTCTCTCTCCTCTCCCCCCCCCCCCTCTCTCTCTCTCTCTCTGTGTTAAAACTGAGAAGTGATTATCCTGGAACACACACACACACACCCCATTGGATACTTCAGTCATGAACAGAATTTTACCTCAAGGCTGGCCCTTAACTTAAATGTAGAGAGGTTAATGAAAGGAAAAAAGAAACGGAAGTATTTACGAATTTTGGTGAAAGTGAAAAATGTGTGTTATAAAATGAGTTTGGTCGCAGGTATTGGTAAAAACATGAGAGGGTAGAAAGTTTCAAGGATATGAGGCATAGGGAAAGCGACAATTATCAGAACATGAAAGGGTAGAGATTTTGAGAACAAAAAGATGTGAGGAAAGAAACAGCTATCAAAACAGCACACCCATGAATTGCCAAAGTCCAATAATTTTATGATGCAGCAGCTTTCTGAGTACTGTGTGGTGTAGCTAGTAGTGGGGACACACATGCAGCCAACTTTTGGGAGTGAAAACCAAAGTAACACCTATAGAAGAAAGTTACCCAGTATTGTGGTGCCGTGTAGGCTGGTTAAGTTTTATCCTGGGAGAGTTTATAAGTCTGACAACTTTTGACTTGACTCTATCAAGTAAGGATGTAGAGCTAGAACCAACTCAGAAATGAAAGTAGGACTTCATACAAGGATGGATCAATCGTTTACATAAATAGCAACTATTTTGAGGAAAGAAATCTCAACATCTAAACAGGACTTATGGTTTCTTAGAGGTAGACCTCGTTGTTTCTGTCTTGTGGGGTTTCCAAGAAAGAGTTATCAAACAGTAATGCCAACTATGTTCATTAAATCAAGAGGTGAAATTACAGAACTGTCAAAGGAGAGAGAAAAGTTGTGGGGAATTTTCAGTAGAGAGAAGTAGAAATTGGGTCTTAGAAGCATTACGCTTAACCAGATTGTCTACCATGCTCAGATATCCCATCCAAGTTTGAGATTATCAAGGAAGTTGTTTTAAGATGAGTGAAGGAGCAGAATTGAAGGATGTGTGGAGTTATGAGTGCATTGGTTATTCGTGGAAAAAAGAAATCGTTGATTAAAGGAGAAAAATTGTTGGAAACAAGGCAGAATCTGCCAAGCCACTGTTGTAGATGAAGAAGGGTGAAGAGGCTGATCAATCAGCAACCATAGAGATAGATCAGGCAGAGAGGAAGCTAGATATGAGAGAGCAAATTGAGGAAGGGTAGCTTAGAGATGAGACCCTGATGCCACACCCTGTCAAAAGCTTTAGTTATGTCAAGTGCAACTACATTGGATGCCCAAGAAACTTTTAGGGATGACGACCAGACATCAGCAAGATGAGAAGGAAATAGGAGGGTAGATCTCACCTTCCAAATGCCTTATTGATAATGAGAGAAGAATTGTGAGATTCAAGATGTCTGAGGATGTGGGAGTTAAAGACAGATTCAAAGACTATGGAGATGATAGATGTCAAAGCAACAGGATGATAGAGGGGTCTGAACTGTTACCCTTCTAAGGAATGAGGTGTACCAATGCATGCTTCTAAGAAGAAGGAAAAGTTCTGCTTTTTAGATAGAAATGGAATCAGATGAGCAAGCACAGGAAACCAAAGGAAAATAAAAGAAATTTGTGTGAGCATATTGGTAAAATATCTTTGGAAAGGCCTCTGTTGGACGTCAACACCTAGAATTAGCCAGAATATGCGAGAATGAGACCATATGGGACAACTTGCCAAATATATGTTCAGTTGAGCTGGTAGAACATATATGAGAGAAGAAAATATAGCTAATCAAGGAAGATTATTATTTTCCCCAAGTGATCTTGGCAGATTGGTGTCCCAGACTAAAATATGTCTTATTTACTAAAATGATAGAATGGAAATGGGAACAAGTTATTATCTTACAAACATGATGAAAAAGGTTGGATATTAGCACTGAAAATTAGCTGAAAGATAACAAAATAGTGTACTGTCCATATTGATAGCACGATCTTTGATATAAAAGAAAGAAAGGTTTTGTGGCCCTTCAAAGAAAAAGCTTGTATCTTTCATTTTGTGCTCTCATCTGATTGGTTTCCCAGACACTGAAAATCTAAAGTATGAGAACCTTAAACTGAAGAACTGTCTTTATTATGAAATGATAAAACATCACATAAGGATTATGAAACAGCTGAGAAGCAAGTGAAAGATTTCTCAACTCGATGAGGGAGAAGAAAAGGACTTTAGATGTAAACAGTAAGATGATTATCTTATTATTTGCTCCCACCACAAGTTTTTTATTTTTTTGTGAGTGATTGAAGAACACGTCAAAAGTTTCTTCATTCCTTTGTTATTGTTATATGATTTTTTTTTCAGTATTCAAGAAGTATTTGGGAGAGACCATTGTCATAAGAGCACTAGGGCAAGATAATTGAGCATTTTCCTTGGTTATGAATCTCAGCTTACTGTTTTGCTAGTTCTTATGAACATAGTTTTGTAAGTCTGGATGCTGTACACATCTATTGTGGTATATTTCAGCTGATTTTAAGTGTGATCAGGGCCTGAACATGCAGGAGGGTGAAAGGCGTGCAAGGAATAGAGTGAATTGGAACGATGTGGTATACCGGGATCGACTTGCTGTCAATGGATTGAACCAGGACATGTGAAGCGTCTCATGTAAACCATGGAAAGGTATGTGGGGCCTGGATATGGAAAGGGAGCTGTGGTTTCGGTGCATTATACATGACAGCTATAGACTGAGCGTGAACGAATGTGGCCTTTGTTGTCTTTTCCTAGCGCTACCTCGTGCACGTGCGGGGGAGGGGGTTGTCACTTCATATGTGGCGGGGTGGCGACGGAATGAATAAAGGCAGCAAGTATGAATTACGTACTTGTGTATATATTTATGTCTGTGTGTGTACATATATGCATACGTTGAAATGTATAGGTATGTATATGTGTGTGTGTGTGGATGTGTATGTTTATACGTGTGTATGTGGGTGGGTTGGGCCATTCTTTCATCTGTTTCCTCGTGCTACCTTAGTGATGTGGGAGATAACGACAAAGTATAATAATAAAAAAAAAGATTGTGGAGTCTCTTTTTTTTCAGTTGTTCACATCCTTGGCAGTATCAGTGTGGACAGTGAAAGATCATTACACATTATCTTGCTGTGGAATTTCACCAGCACAAAAAAAGTTATGTTAGCACTTAGCACTATTTTTTTGGGGTGACATCAGTAGGTCCCTTATGAGCATGATCATCGGTTTTACTTCTTTAGGCTTAATGGTCCATAAAATCTATTTTGCCATGTTTTTGGAAGATAACTTTTTTGTTGTGTTTTTGCAGAAAATAAGTTTAGCAGATGCTCTGTGGAAGGTATTAAGAATATATGGTGTGGGAGGAAAGTTGTTAGAAGCAGTGAAAAATTTTTATCGAGGATGTAAGGCATGTGTACGTGTAGGAAGAGAGGAAAGTGATTGGTTCTCAGTGAATGTAGGTTTGCGGCAGGGGTGTGTGATGTCTCCATGGTTGTTTAATTTGTTTATGGATGGGGTTGTTAGGGAGGTAAATGCAAGAGTTTTGGAAAGAGGGGCAAGTATGAAGTCTGTTGGGGATGAGAGAGCTTGGGAAGTGAGTCAGTTGTTGTTCGCTGATGATACAGCGCTGGTGGCTGATTCATGAGAAACTGCAGAAGCTGGTGACTGAGTTTGGAAAAGTGTGTGGAAGAAGAAAGTTAAGAGTAAATGTGAATAAGAGCAAGGTTATTAGGTACAGTTGGGTTGAGGGTCAAGTCAATTGGGAGGTGAGTTTGAATGGAGAAAAACTGGAGGAAGTGAAGTGTTTTAGATATCTGGGAGTGGATCTGGCAGCGGATGGAACCATGGAAGCGGAAGTGGATCATAGGGTGGGGGAGGGGGCGAAAATTCTGGGGGCCTTGAAGAATGTGTGGAAGTCGAGAACATTATCTCGGAAAGCAAAAATGGGTATGTTTGAAGGAATAGTGGTTCCAACGATGTTGTATGGTTGCGAGGCGTGGGCTATGGATAGAGTTGTGCGCAGGAGGATGGATGTGCTGGAAATGAGATGTTTGAGGACAATGTGTGGTGTGAGGTGGTTTGATCGAGTGAGTAATGTAAGGGTAAGAGAGATGTGTGGAAATAAAAAGAGCGTGGTTGAGAGAGCAGAAGAGGGTGTTTTGAAGTGGTTTGGGCACATGGAGAGGATGAGTGAGGAAAGATTGACCAAGAGGATATATGTGTCGGAGGTGGAGGGAACAAGGAGAAGAGGGAGACCAAATTGGAGGTGGAAAGATGGAGTGAAAAAGATTTTGTGTGATCGGGGCCTGAACATGCAGGAGGGTGAAAGGAGGGCAAGGAATAGAGTGAATTGGAGCGATGTGGTATACCGGGGTTGACGTGCTGTCAGTGGATTGAAGCAGGGCATGTGAAGCGTCTGGGGTAAACCATGGAAAGCTGTGTAGGTATGTATATTTGCGTGTGTGGACGTATGTATATACATGTGTATGGGGGGGGGGGTTGGGCCATTTCTTTTGTCTGTTTCCTTGCGCTACCTCGTAAACGCGGGAGACAGCGACAAAGTATAATATATAAATAAAATATAAGTTTAGCAGGCTTTATTAAACTAAGACCTTTTGCGTTGCTCTTTCAGAGTATGATGATGTCTGTTCGTGAATGTAACCGACTATTTTTTTCCCAGTATAGTAATTGAAAGTTCTAATTGTTAAAAAGCCTGTTTCAGCAAATTTATTTTCATATATTTGATTCAGTATCATCTGCAAATGGTCACATTAAACTGTGGCATTTACATTGGATATGAGAATGAGAAGTGGGAGATGTACAAGCACATTTCCTTGGGAACTGAGCTTTTTTACTGAAGAGGCACGTTGGAGTAGCTTAATTTACCTCTTACTTAAAAAGGTATATGTGGATCCACACAATTTTTGTTATGTTCATCTTGAGCATATTGTGTTATATGACACAGGTTGTATTTATGTAGGGGTTTTGCAGTCTTAAATATCTGCATTATGTTTCTTCAGTGCCTTAAGGTAAATGATGAAAATCAAAGAGAAACAGGCTTCATCTTTCTGCCCTTAAACAATTTTTGTTGCACATGTAATAATTTCAGGAAATGTTAGACAGTTAGAAGTCAGTCAGCTCACATCTTAAGATAAGAAATTTTTAGGACTTGTGTTATTAGTGTTAGTGGTTGGAAGTGTTTTTGGATTGCTTTGCTTCTTGGATGGAGTGGAGTTATGCGAGTCAGTTCCAACCTTTTTGAAATAATACCAGAATCAAGTTTCTTGATGGAACTCATTAAGAAAGTAAAATCTAGTTATGAAAATGTTTAATGCATTTATTAGAAGCAAAACTGAATGCTGTTGTGTTGTTGATTAGGATAAAAGTTTGTAAAAGGGGATGATATGGGTGAGAAGCAGTTGATGAAAGTGAGTTAGCTTGGTAAAGAGGCTTATGTGAGATTTCAGAATAGATTGGATGAAGAATGGTATATTGTGACAGGAAATGAATATAGTGGAGTGAGTGAGGAATGGAAGATATTTTTGAAAGCAGTATGTGGCATGCAGGTGAGATGTGGGCATATTAGAAATGTTAGGGAATGATGGGTTGAGGAAGTTGTTGTTGAAAGAGAAGAGTTTGTAAGTGACAGGATATTACCTGCAGGGAAGAAATGCAAATGATTTGGATATATATGAAAGGATATGGCAAAAGATGAAGAGAGACGAGCAGGATCTGTAAAAGAAGGCAAGTGCGAGTTAAGGGGAGAGATTATTAGTAGTCTTTAAGGAGAATCAGGAAAATACTTTGAAAGAGGTGAATATATTATGAGAATAAATGGGAGCATCAGCGAAAGGAGGAGACGGAAATGGGATGAAAAGGTATGTGAAGCGAGAGAATGATGGCAAATAGTTTGGTGAAAAGAGGTGATGAATGCCTCGCATAAGATGAAGTGTGGAAAAACAGAGTTGGATGTCCCTACCCTTTTTGCTAGCCTGTGGGGGTCAGACTAGGGATCCCAGTTCTGTGAATAATTTCCATAAAACATGCTTGTGACCACGGAGGACTTATGTGTTTGTCCACCCTATCAGACATGGAATGGAGTCATGACTATAGATAAATTGATGAGTAAAACTTTATTCCCTCTCACTCTACATACTTTCCTTTACTCATTACTGAGGAAAATATAACCGTTGCAAACTACATGATCATATCAGCATTTACTCTAACTTACTTCATATCACCATTTACTCTCACTTGAAATATTTCAATAACAATAGTAAAACTTGTGCTCTATTTTATCAACCTTAAGATTGTGATCTTTCATGATTTTGATGTCCTGATTCAAATATTGCCCATCAAAATTTTCCATTACTCTTCTAAGATGTCATTTCTATATATGTATATTTAAGCATACATTGAAATTACTTCAGAGCTGAAAATCTTATAAGGGAAAATTTCGAGCTGCATTTTTGAAACAAAAAGAAAACAGTGATTACATACATATTCTTGTGTGAAACAATTTTTTTTTTTTTTTTTTTATGGAATAGTGTAATTGAAGTGCCAAAAGAGTATATGCTGATATGAGGGTGTAGTTTGAAGGAGCTCATTTTATTTTTATTTCTCTATGGTTGGGATATTGTGGGTGTATGAAATAGTTCTCATTTTTAGCTTGAGGGAGGAACATGTACGGTATGTCATTTACATAGGACCTGGAGAAAGCATATGATGGGGATGGCTTGCACAGTATTGTACATGTATATGATATGGGACAAAAATACTAGCTTCATTGAGATTATATGTTGAGAATAAGGCATGTCTGGAGTTTTTCATTGGGGGTTCCTGTTGTCATGGACAAAAGTTCTCATTAATTGAAATATGATGAGGTTAACAAAAGACGAAAAGATGAGACAATGGATAGAATTTATAAATTTTGGAGATGGTGAAGAACCTGTTTTTTAAAAAGTGCCAGGACATAGTTTTTTTTTTGAAAGACATTGGGTAGAGAGATCTGAAACTTCAAGGTGTAGGGAAAGAAATAGTTATCAAAAGTGGCCCACCCTTAAAGTGCCAGCAGCCAAGGTAAACTTGTGATGCAGCAGATCATTAAGTGTTGGGTGTTTTAGCTATGGTGGGATGAGAGGACCTAAGAAACGAGTCAGTTGTTGTTTGCTGATGATACAGTGCTGGTGGCTGATCGGGTGACCGAGTTTGGTAACGCGTGAAAGAAGAAAATTGAGGGTAAATGCGAATAAGAGCAAGGTCATTAGGTTCAGTAGGGTGAAGGGACAAGTTAACTGGGAGGGGAGTTTGAATGGAGAAAAACTGGAGGAAGTGAAGTGTTTTAGATGTCTGGGAGTGGACTTATCAGTGTATGGAACCATGGAAGTGGAAGTGAGTCACAGGATGGGGAGGGGCCAAGGTTCTGGGAGTGATGAAAAATGTGTGGAAGGCAAGAACATTAACTCGGAGAGCAGAATTGGGTATGTTTGAAGAAATAATAATTCCAACAATGTTATATACTTGGGAGTCATGGGCTATAGATAGGTTGTATGGAGGAGGGTAGATGTGTTGGAAATTAAATGTTTGAGGACAACATGTGGTGTGAGGTGGTTTGATCGAGTAAGTGTTGAAAGGGTAAGAGAGATGTGTGGAAATAAAAAGTGTGGTTAAGAGAGCAGAAGAGAGTGTGTTGAAACCTATTGGACATTGGAGACAATGAGTGAGGAAAGATGGACAACGAGGATGTATGTATCAGAGGTGGAGGGAACATGGAGAAGCAGGAGACCAAATTGGAGGTGGAAGGATGGAGTGAAAAAGATTTTGAGCGATTGGGGCCAGAACATACTGGAGGGTGAATTGGAACAATGTGGTTCCTTGCCCTCCTTTCACCCTCCTGCATGTTCAGGCCCCGATCACACAAAATCTTTTTCACTCCATCTTTCCACCTCCAATTTGGTCTCCCTCTTCTCCTCGTTCCCTCCACCTCCGACACATATATTCTCTTGGTCAATCTTTCCTCACTCATTCTCTCCATGTGCCCGAACCATTTCAAAACACCCTCTTCTGCTCTCTCAACCACGCTCTTTTTATTTCCACACATCTCTCTTACCCTTACGTTACTTACTCGATCAAACCACCTCACACCACACATTGTCCTCAAACATCTCATTTCCAGCACATCCATCCTCCTGCACACAACTCTATCCATAGCCCACATCTCGCAACCATACATATATATATATACACATGTACATATTCATACATGCTACCTTCATCCATTCTCGCTGCCACCCCACCACACATGAAATGGCACCCCTTCCCCCCGCGTGCGCGTGAGGTAGCGCTTGGAAAAGATAATAAAGGCCACTTTCGTTCACACTCATTCTCTAGCTGTCATGTGTAATGCACCGAAACCACAGCTTTGTGTCCCCACATCCAGGTGCCACAAAACTTTCCATGGTTTATCCGAGATGCTTCACATGCCATGGTTCAATCCATTTACAGTACGTCGACCCCGGTATACCACATCGTCCCAATTCACTCTATTCCATGCGCGTCTTTCACCCTTCTGCATGTTCAGACCCTGATCGCTCAAAATTTTATTCACTCCGACCTTCCACTGCCGATTTGGTCTCCCACTTCTCCTCGTTCCCTCCACCTCTGACACATATATCCTCTTTGTCAATCTTTCTCATTCTCTCCGTGTGACCAAACCATTTTAACCTCCCTCTTCTGCTCTCTCAACCACACACTTTATTACCGCACATCTCTCTTACTCGATCAAACCACCTCACACCACATATTGTCCTTAAACATCTCATTTCCAACACATCCACCCTCCTCTGCACAACCCTATCTATAGCCCATGCCTCACAACCATACAACATTGTTGGAACCACTGTTTCTTCAAACATACCCACCTTTGCTCTCCGAGATAACGTTCTCACCTTCCACACATTCTTCAACGCTCCCAGAACCTTCGCTCCTCCCCTACCTATGACTTACTTCCGCTTCCATAGTTCCATCCGCTGCCAAATATACTCCCAGATATCTAGGACACTTCAGTTTCTCCAGTTTTTCTCCATTCAAACTTAGCTCCCAATTTACTTTTCTCACAACCCTATTGAACCTAATAACCTGCTCTTATTCACATTTACTCTCAGCTTCCGTCTCCCACACACTTTTCAGACTCAGTCACCAATATATATATGTTTTTCCCCTTATACATATTCACCATTTCCCGCATTAGCGAGTTGCCGTTACGAACAAAGGACTGAGCCTTAAGAGGGAATATCCTCATTTGGGTCCCTTCTCGGTTCCTTCTTTTGGAGAATTTGAAAAAAAAAAGAAAACGGGGAGGGGAGGATTTCCAGCTCCCCATTCCCTCACCTTTTCGTCGTTAGATCCTCCTTGCGAATTTAAAACCAAAAAAAAAAAAAATATCTTTTTAAAGTATATCTTATAGCTTTGTATGGAACTCCTTCTAACCTTGCATTGGCTTGTTTGTGAGGGCTAAGATACTCGATTTGCATCCAAAGTTCTTCTTTGTTAATGTAAGAATAGAAAATGTCATTTATGAGATTGCCTTGGACATAAACTCAGTTGAAGTAGTAGTTTTTCTAGGTTCCGTCGCCTGGAAGGTTCCTAGCATTGAACTTTGCTGGGATTGGGTAAAACATTCAAAAGCAAATTTGTATTATAAGAGAATATTTCTATGCTTGTTTAATAAGAGAATATTTCTATGCTTGTTTAATAAGAGAATATTTCTATGCTTGTTTGATAAAAGAGAATATTTCTATGCTCATGATACTATTCGGGTAAACAGAATGAGACGTACTGCAGAACTATCGTTAAGAAATTAATGAAGCAGTCCACATAAAAAAAATGACAGTCTACTCCTTTACAATACATCCTATCCTTCAACTAATCCAAGATCAGGGTGTAAACATCCACTGCAGACATGAAATTGTAGAGTTGTCCATGTGACGTGAACGGGTATTATACAGTGGTAATAAAATAATGCCGAGGCTGCAGCAGTTAAAGCACTCGTTATTAGAGAGGGCTACAATATTGTTGGCAAAATGAGTAAATGTTTATTGTAAATGGCCAAAAGCCGTAGGAAAAATAAACTACAGTGGACAAAGAAAGTCACTAAAGTATGACATTCTTAATCCAACTGGAACTGCCATTTTTAGACTGTCCTCTGTCGACTGAGGGCTGATCAGACCATGATTTGCTAGTGATGGTGCAATTCAGGTTTGGGTAATTTGATCGTACATGAATGTATTTAAAGTATCCGTGTAAAGCTGTAAATACTGCCAAGAATGCCTAATATTCCAGATTTTCATTGGTTCATCCCCCTTGTCTCCATAACATCGGGTCTAAACTAGTACCCTTCTTGTTAAGCATTAGTACTCACATGATACGACCACCATTACTACATCACCTTCATCGTTTATTTCCTCTTCCTTAATACCACACCACCTCTTGCTCCTCACTGCTACCATCATGTGCACCCTCCTACCACCACCATTATGTGCTGCCTCCCTTCCTTAATACCACACCACCCCTTGCCTCTCACTGCTGCCATCAAGTGCACCCTCCCACCACCACCATCGTGTGCTGCCTCCCTTCCTTATCACTGTCACAGCCACCTTCATGTGTTGTCTTCGTGTACTTCACCTTCCCTCAAAGCCCTCTGACCCTCCCTTCCCATCCTTTTACCAATCTCACCTCGTGGTTTACCTTCACCTGGGACCTTTTACCAGCTTCTCTCCCATCACAGCTTCTTCACCCCATTAGTTTTCCCTTTTCACTGTTGCCTTATACCTCTTTCAAGCTTCCTTATTCACTATCCACTACTTTTCGTCTTCACAAACACATCCTGTAATCACTAACCTGTCGCCCCATCCCGTGCCCCTCTCTTCAAATGACCCTCATCATAGCGGAGTGCTGTGCAGTCAGTCACAATAAGGTAGCCTCAAGCAGTGAAACACATGGAAGTGTGTGTATGTGTAGCCAACACTATTACTGTATCGAGGCTACCTTCTCATTGTCAGCAGTTGTCTGTCTGTCTTAGCACCCCTGCACTCTGGCTGTAAAGTCAAACAATATTTCAACTTCATGTATTAAAAGATAGGTAAGATTGTCGAGTGTGGTTTAGAGCAACAGAGTTTATTTCCCGTCGTTAGGGAGAAAGTATCGTTTAAACAGTTCATGTTTTATAAAAAGGTTAAGATTATCGAGTGTTTCGTTTAAAGCCGTTCATGGCTTAGTCATTATCGAAGATTATCGAGTGTTTCGTGTAAAGTGTACCATTTTGCATTCATGGCCGTGGCCAAGCTCACTACAGGGGTTTGGATATGTTGGGGAGGTGTACGTAGGTGATGATTCACTTGCTTAAGCTGTCTATTTGTGTACAGAGAGAGAGAGAGAGAGAGAGAGAGAGAGAGAGAGAGAGAGAGAGAGAGAGAGTCTTATGCGAGGCTTCCCACCACGTAACAAGTGGGACACCTCTGTAGATGGTTAGAGCTTTTTCCTATGGTTTGGTAATGAAGTATAGTGTAAGATTTTATTCTTTTGTGTACAGAGAGAGAGAGAGAGAGAGAGAGAGAGAGAGTCTTATGCGAGGCTTCCCACCACGTAACAAGTGGGACACCTCTGTAGATGGTTAGAGCTTTTTCCTATGGTTTGGTAATGAAGTATAGTGTAAGATTTTATTCTTTTTGTGATCTATCGTAGTCACCCCCCCCCCCCCCCCCTCTCACGCACGTAACGCCGCCGCCACCTCCACGCACACAGACAACTGTAATAACTGTAATATCCTAGAGACATTCCCCAGTGAACCATGCGTGGGCCATCGTCCAGTTCGACTCTTCACATGTATGGCTGCTTCGTACTGTTAAATCATGGGTTACCATACAGTTCCGTTTTCAGTCCTGTAGTCTTCCAGCCGTATGCCATCTTCCCCGTTTCTGTCTCTGCATGTAAACATTTCTTGTTACGATGATTGGCTTAAACAACCAAAAGCAAAATTGTTTGTGCAATGAAAATTGAATTCATTGAGTGATACAGTTCAGGTCAATCAAAACATATACTTATGGCTGTAGATATAATGTTGATTATTAGTTCATATGAAAAATTGAGACATACGATATACGTAGGTTTTAAAGTTTCGTTTTCCCTATTATTCTTTCATTTGAAAATATTTAGCTTTGTCATCTACGAAGGATTTAATCATTCGTATTACTGATTGTTAGATCAAGTGAAAAGTTGAACCTTGTGGAGAAATTTCATGTGCGGCGGTAATGGATGAAGGCAGCATGTATGAATATGTACATCTGTATATATGTATATGTATGCGCTGAAATGCTTAGTTATGTATATGTGCGTGTGTGGGTGTTTATGTATAAACATGTGTATGTGGGTGGGTTGGTCCTTTCTTTCGTCTGTTTCCTTGCGCCACCTCGCCAGCGCAGGAGACAGCTACAAACTATGATAAAATTAATATATATATATATATATATATATATATATATATATATATATATATATATATATATATATATATATATATAATCCATGGCCCTGTAAGTGGAAAAATGTAAAAAAATTTTCAAGAACTGAATTACAGTGGAAAACGTTACAAAGCTACCATAGTTTCCTTTATGTTGTAGATATTTCATTGTTTTATGTAGTGGGAAACGTTGTATTTTTTATTAATACCTACGCAGACTTCATGAGTAATTGATACAGCTCTCGTGCAAATATTTGAAAAGTTTCCGCCCTGGTTATTTGACCCATCTTGTTTAATAATGCTCCACTTCACGCTGGATCTTTACTGTGTACCCCCACTGTAGAAGAACCGTTATGACATTCAGTTGGGGGAGAAAGAATGCTTGCGTGTCGTAGAATGCGACTAAAGGGGGCGGAAGCCGAGGTGCTTGAAACCTTTCCATCCTTGTATTATAGTTGCTAAAACCTAGAATAGAAGAAAGAGCCAAGCGAGGAGTGCTCACTATCCTTGAAGGCTCAGACTGGTGAGGGGCATACGTGGTTTTATAGAGGGGCATACATAATTATACGTGCGTGAGAAATGATGACAGAAAACGGTCATTATTTGATTATGTATTAATTGATAAGCGTGCTGAAGAGACTTTTGGATTAGGTGAGAAGGGTAATTGGTTGGATGTTTGATCATTACTTTGTGTAGGCGAGGGTGAAGGTTTATAAAGGCTTCAGGAAAAGAGTAAATTATATGGGTGGGAAAAAGAGATTAAGCGTAGAATGGGGAAAAAAAAGTTGAGAGTAAATGAACCTTTTTGAAGTGAGAAATTGAAGGTGTTTAAGGAAACTTTTCTTATTTATGCAATATAAGTGTGTGGAATGAGGAAGGTGGGGAAGTGGGAAGAGTCAGTCAATGGCGGAATGAGAAAGTTAAGTTTCCAGTGAAAGGTAGATGTGTATGATCGTTTATTTTCGGGAAAGGAGTGCAGCCGATTAGATGTAAAAGGGGAAGCGTCTGGAGGTCAAAAGAGAGGTATTAATGAGCTAGAAAAAAATAGCACAAACGAGTTCGGGTGAGCCGATATTGTCAAACTTAAGGGAGGAGAAAAAACTGTCTTGGAAGTATGGTTTTGATAAAAAGGGAACAAATTGAAACCTGAAAGGGATGGGAGGCATATGGGGAGGTGGTAACGGGTATTAACGATTTATAGGAGATGCAGTTAGTATATACAATGATTGGTAATGTGTTGAGTGAAATGGTGGCAAACGTGTGATGTTTTGAACACGGTGGAACGCGAAGTGAGGGAGTCATGGTCAGTGCTTCGGTGAATAGGAAAGTTGCAGGAAGTGTGTCTAAGCTGCATGAGTGGATGGCATTACAGTTGAATTTCGTATGAAAGACTTTGATTATGTTGTTGATCTGTTAGCTAGGATTTTGAATGAATATTTGGCTTACGTTGATTGACGAAAGGCATATATAGTGCCATTGTATGAAGGCAGTTACAAGGTTTTCTTTTACTCTAGCTGGTAATAGCTGGTAAGTTGTATGGGGGGCTTGTTAAGATAAGATGGTGGTGACATGCACAAAGTTTTAGATCAGGGAGGAACAGTGTGGCATCAGGAGTGGTTTAGGTAATCGCTTTGAAATGTGTGTACGAGAAATATTTACAGAAACAGGGATGTGCATGTGGCGTTTTTGGCACTGGGGAAAGCGTGTGATGTGGTTCAGAAGAGATACTGTATGGGTTGATAAATATGTGATAGGAAAGGAAAGCAGCTGAAAGCAGTGTTTTTTTTTTTTTTTTATCGAGTAAGGCTTTATGTGCGAGTAGGGGGAGAGAGGAGTGGCGGCTAGGAGATGTGATGTCATCATGGTTGTGTGATTTGTATATGTATGGGGTCGTGACGGAGGTCAGAAGAGCAGATGTGGAATCTGTTTAAGGTGGATGGGGAGGCGTTTTGGGAGGTAGTCGATTATTGTTTGCCGGTGACACGGTGCTAGTTGTAGATTCCATTCTAAAACTGCAGAAGCTGGTGTATTTCGAAGTATGAAAGAAGAAAGTTGAAAATAATTGTGAATATAAGCAAGGTTATTCTGTTTAGCAGTGAAGAGAAAGACAGGTTATTTGGAGTATGAGTTTGAATGGAGAGAACTTGAAAGAATTGATTGTTTTGGATTCCTGGAAGCGAATGGAAACATGAGAGGTAAAGTGAACTGTAACATGAGTGAGGGGGCAAATGTCCTGGGCGCACTGTGGAATATGTCTCTGATGACTCGGCTTGGCTTTGGGGGTTATGTAAGATACATCCAAGGGTTGTCACGACGTTTGGATCTGAATCCCTCATATCTTAAGGAGCGTGTGAAGAGGGCAGTGAAACAGGAATTATTGCAGGTTGCTCATTGACTTGTACGCGATGCAGGGGCGTATAGTTGCAGTATGCGATGCAGAGGCATATAGTTGTAGTATCTCATCTTGGCCCGTGTTCTAGTTGTTAAAGTTGTTTCGTGATTCTTGGTGCTTCAAGGATGGATAGGCTTCTTGTGTCGTTCACGACGTAGTACTTTTGTAGACTTAACAACGGTCTCGTATGTAGGCAGTTACGCTTCTTGGTGACCTGTAATTCGATGGAGCCTCTTGATAACTGTAGGTTTGTCTTTTGGATAGTGTACTAGTTGTGCTTCCCGCATAGTATATATATATATATATATATATATATATATATATATATATATATATATATATATATATATATATATAAAAATATATATATATATATATGCACAAACACCGTTCCAACATATCCCCATGATCAATCATGGCCCACGATCCAGCTACCATAAAGAAGATAACAAGCACCTGCTGCTCATTGCCCTGCTATCTGTGCAAGTACACGCACACACAGATCCTGTGGTCCCGACCGGTGGACGGGGCCAGCAATGAGAGAGAAGAAAAAAAAAAATTGGAAGATTTTTGACCTAATATCAACCAGAAAGGTTTTAAACCAGTATTATGACGCTGAAAGTGAATAGCTTACGAAAGATGTAGGTATTAGGACAATCCAAATACATGACAACGTCATTAAGCAAGAAATTAATAAAGAATAAGCCAAGTTATATATATATATATATATATATATATATATATATATATATATATATATATATATATGTGTGTGTGTGTGTGTGTGTGTGTGTAAAATCTAACCTTGATTCCCCATGTTCCTATACCTTAACTTATTTTTTTTTTCTGTGGCGGAGCGGCCGTGGTAGGTGGTTGACCTTACGTCCAGGCTGGGGCCTCGTGACCATTTGAGTCGGTGGTCTACATTTCCACACCACAAGCTTGGACGCAAGCCTCGATTTTTTTTCTTTCATTTCTCTTGTTCTTGTAATACACCCAAATAATGTAGGACACTTTTTTCCCCCCTCCTCACACTGGATGAGCACGTCACTTAAGTAGTTGAATTATTCTGGCTCCGTAAGTTTCTCCTAGATTGACAATTATTTTCTTATAGTATAATACGGCGTGTGAGTTCGTACATATCCAAGGACCTGAAGCGTTTGTCGGTGGTGTCATGGCGTGTGTGGTCCTGGACCTGTGGAGAGAGAGAGAGTTTGGTATCAACACCGTCGTTCCTGGCCTGTGGGAAGCCTTGGATTGTGGGTGGTAATTGGATCACAACTGCTTTAGCTCCACTACTTGTTCCCTCTTACGTATACCACTGCCTCCACCGCCATTGCTATCGGGCCTTCCACTACCGCCACCATTACCAACACGGGAATATTTCCAAGAAGAAAAAAAAATAGGAAATTTGGAATCGGACTAATGATAGCTCTTCCTATGTGATATTAGGAATTTATATATATATATATATATATATATATATATATATATATATATATATATATATATATATATATATATATATATATATATATGAAATCCGGTTTATAAGGACTTGGGGACATCAAATATTTATCAATGCTGTCTGTGCATGCAGAAGTGAGATAAGTATGGCTGAATGTCAAAACCTTGGCCGCTACGAGGAGAATGTTACTTCGGGCCTTGGCGGCCAGATGTTGGCCTCGTCGATCCTTGCCGGCCTTTGTTGGTGTCTTAGGCTCCCTTGTGTCCAATGCTGCCATCTTTGTACCTTGGTTATTACGCTGAGGCTGCTATCGTTGTGGCCACCAGCCGTCAAGGCTTATAATGGACGGTTGGTTAAGACTAGCATTGTCATAGTCGGCCTGTGTTGGCTAATCGTCACATGTGACGTAATATCGTCGTTCAGTTTAATCATCTTCGTATCATCGTTGTCAAGGTGGTTGTCGGTGGCACTTCGTATCCAAGGTTGTTGTCGTCTGCTCCGAACGGAGACCATGGATGGCATATTAGGTCCCTGCTGGCACCAAGGATCCTATAGTAGGGCCACGGTGGCCACCATTGATCCCATTGTAGGGTCTTGGTGGCCACCAAGAACCCCACTGTAGGGCCCTGTTGGCCATCAAGAACCCCACTGGAGGGCCCTGTTAGCCACCAAGGACCCCGCAGTAGAACCCTGTTGGCCACCAAGGACCCAACAGTAAGGCCCTTTTGGCCACCCAGGACCCCATATTAGGTCACAGGTGGCTTACAAGGATCGCATCGTGGTTGGCTGGTGGCCACCTAAGATTCAAATTTCAGAGTTCAGAGTGTACTTTCAAGAGAAAATGGACCCCATCCACGATACGGTGAGGTGCCTGCCCGACAATATTGCCAGGATGGCATCGTATCGTCAGTCCCTGGCAGCCAACGTTGGTGTCGCCGGTAGTGTGGTAGGCAAGGCAGGTTTCGTATGTCCCAGTTTATCAAGATTGGCTTTGCCAAATTGCTTGCGATTGAGGTTGGGTATACCATATCTGAAAACGAGGTCTGAATTGTCCTTGTTTGTGTGTGTGTGCGCGTGTGCGTGACCCTGTGACTGGGTGTCCTCGTTCCGTGCAACAAGGGCTGAGATTACCGGTTTCTCTCGATCATGGACTAGGGTTTGACGGATCCATGTCGAGGTGTTCGTAAAGTAACTCGTTTGGAGGACGGGGTCACAAGATGTTTGGTTGGTCATTTTTATGACAGGACTATAGTCAGTTAAGTTAGCCGACTGTTAGTGCTTGGGTCGTAAGGTAGGGTGGCCTGAATGGCCAGTTAATTTACAGACCGGCTGGTTGGTTGATGGTTTGACTTATTCAAACTGTATGATAGCCTGCTGCCGGCTGATAGACTGCTCGTGACTATGGTCTCGGCCAGAGGCCGATCCCCTCCGGTTTTGTAGTCGTCATTGGAGGGGGAGGCTGGCTCCCTAGATGACTGGTCCCAGGTGGCAAGCTGGCCGGTGCCGGCTGGGTGAATCTGGGTGGGAGAGTGGCGGGGAGCCGGGCGGGCGAGCGGTTGGTCGGTCATACGCCGTGAGCCACTCCACATTCCAGCCCTGGTGGTGTGGGCCGGCTCCTGTGTGCTGTGTGTCGTCGACTGAGGTGGTGTCTGCGCGGCCTACCTCACGTATATCCCAGTCCAAGAGCTGGTTGTGTTGGTGTTGGTGGTTATAAGGGTTGATGTATGTTATCATGAGGAAGGAGCGTGGATCATTGTCTCGTGTACAGTTAGTGTGTGAAGGGTTTCAGTGTTGAGCTGTGGTGATATGGAGAATATAAGTGATAAGTTCTTGTGATACTAAGTGTACAGTCGCAGTTTCAAGGCAACCACCGAGACTGAAGCAGAGGATGTGACCCAGGAGCTTTAAAATGACGCGTGAGTGTTTGTGAAGTTTTCTGTCCAAATGAGTATTAAACGTATGGGGTCTAGAGAACCGGCAAGTTCGTTGAGGATTGGATTGGTGTCTAGATTATCTCCTCGTCTTGCCTAATGTACATTTTCATGACCTTTGAATAGTTGTTGGGTGAATATTTATGCAATACAATTCACTATTTCGCAGTTTGTGATATAATTTTGCTGTATACCGCTTAGAATTGGCGGTCATATATCTGATTTTCAATCATCAGTCTTGTATAATACGTCTTTCCTTAAAGTTTCAGAGTTAGCGAGTTTCACAATTAGCGTTTATTCTGCGGCATTGAAAGGATTACCTAGCCAGTGGGTTAGAAGTAATAGAAGTCGGGAGGGAGCAGTTGGGTTGTTCAGAGAAAGTTGGTGGGGGCGCAAACTTGTACCGCTAGTTCCCGGATGTTGCAACCGCTGCCAGCCGAGGCACCCATGCATACCGCTCTACTGTCCCCACAAACATTTGATCTCTCTTAACTGGATTTTCCGTTTTTAATGTTCTATCTTGCTTCTCCAAGTTACCATCATTGTTTTTCCTCTTAAGTGTGTACTTTGGAAAGGATTTCATAGATGATTTATGATAGATAACCTATAGCAGCTGGTAGATTGAAGGACCCAAGATGGGAAGGGAAATCCTACAGCGTCCAACCAAATGTTTTCTCTATGGTAGTGGGTGAGGAAGGGGCTGGGATTTTGACCTGACCTCACCTCACTGCTTGGAATATTGCCTTAGGGGAAAGAGATGTCGCATTGCCAAATTCTCCTTTCGCCACATGTATATTTATGTATATATATGCTGTATAATTTACCATTCGATTTTATGGGACAGGTCGATGTGAGTAAAAGTATGCTGCCTAAGAGCTCAAGATTTTGATGCATATGGTAATAAGGTGCGGTGACGCACCTGTTACTTTTTTCCTTGTATATTAATCTATTTTCTCACTCTTAAGGTGCACATCATCCAGCCAAGCCCATCTGGTAGGTTTCATATGTAATCAGGTACATTTTGCCTTTGTACCGGCTCCGGAAATGTAATGGGAGTAACACTCAAATTTGAAAGGCAAGGTTTCCGGCTGTGGTCGTTGTGAAGGATAGGGAAGGAGGGGTGGAGGGGGGGGGGGATATTTTCCCATGCTGAAGGGAAAATGACACATCGAAGAGCATGATCGGGCCGGCGCACACACACGCAGCAGCAGCAGCAGGGGTTGGCGCTTATCCAGTTATGACGAATACCATTGTTGTTGGTGGCTGGTTTATTTATAGTGTAGTGACGACGCTTGGCATCGCCACAAACGACTTATTTATGTATAACTTAAAGGTTTACAGTCATCCAAGCTAGATTTTTGTATGCTCGCACGCGAATAAGATAGTCTAGTTTAATCGGTTTGTCTGAGTGTTGTAATTTGGTGCGTACTTTTAACGTTATAGGTTAGGGTACATTGTGTCCGTTCACTCGGAGGGGAGGGGGACGGGGGATAGCGGTGCTAGCGGCCATGTTGGATCCCGACGCACGTGGCTGTGCTACACTGCTCTGCCATCTGCTGGGCTGGAGTGCAAGCACTTTCAAAAGCAAGTCATATTTTTTTGTAAGGTTTAGCTATTTGGACATTTATATTGATGTGCACTAGATTTTTTTTCAAGATACATTTGGTAGGATTCATGTATGTTTTTACTGTTAGGGAAATTGCTGTGATTTTAGATTTGTAAACCTGTAGAATTTGGTTTCCAGGAAGTATCATTATTTTAACTCTGGTTTGGAGTTGATAGCGTTTTTTTTTTTTTTTATTATTTAGTATTAAGGAGGAAAAAAATCTTTAGGGCTTCCGACATATGTTACATCACTTTCCTTTCGGCAGCTCTCAATGATTTTATGTCTATGATTAATTACTGTAGACATGCCTAGATTACAACGGATCATTTTGATGGTTGTGGAGGACGAATGACTGATTATAGATTTACAGTCATACCTCCCCAGGTACTGCGTTTGTCTTGGGTTAAACTAATGCATTTGTCTTGGCTCTGGAAATCTGTATTGTTGCGCCACTGTGCCTTGTACTCCATTGTTTTGAACCTAGGGATACTGTACTTTATTATAGTACATTACAATATATATATATATATATATATATATATATATATATATATATATATGATTTGTGAAATTTTGCTGGAAGTCATACTTTGATATATATTGGAAAGGATATATATATATATATATATATATATATATATATATATATATATATATATATATATATATATATATAATTCCCTATCACTAGGGATAGGGGAGAAAGAATACTTCCCACGTATTCCCCGCGTGTCGTACAAGGCGACTAAAGTGGGCGGGAGCGGGGGCTGGAACCCCCCTTGTATTTAGATTTCTAAAAGGGGAAAAAGGAGGAGTCATGCGGGGAGTGCTCATCCTCCTCGAAGGCTCAGATTGGGGTGTTTAAATGTGTGTGGATGCAACCAAGATGAGAAAAAAGGGGAGTTAGGTAGTATGTTTGAGGAAAGGCACCTGGATGTTTTGGCTCTGAGTTAAACGAAGCTCAAGGGTAATGGGGAAGAGTGGTTTGGGAATGTTTTAGGAGTAAAGTCAGGGGTTAGTGAGAGGACGAGAGCAAAGGAAGGAGTAGCACTCCTCCTGAAGCAGTTGCGGGAGTATGCGATAGAGTGTAAGAGAGTAAACTCTAAAATTGATATGGGTAAAACTAAAAGTGGACCGAAATGGATTATTGGTGCCTGTGCACCTGGTCATGAGAAGATCATGAGAGGCAAGTGTTTTAGGAGCAGCTGAGTGAGTATGTTAGCAGCTTTGATGCACGAGACCGGGTTATAGTGATGGGTGATTTAAGTGCAAAAGTGAGTAATGTGGCAGTGAAGGGTATAATTGGTGTACTTGGGGTCTTCAGTGTTGTAAATGGAATTTGAGAGCCTCTGGATTGGTGCTGAAAAAGGACTCGTGATTGGGTGTACCTGGTTTAAAAAGAAGAGACATACATAAGTATACGTATGTAAGTAGGAAAGATGGCCAGAGGGCGTTCTTGGATTATATGTCAATTGATGGGCGTGTAAACGAGAGACTTTTGGATATTAATGTGCTGAGAGGGGTTGTCTGATCACTGTCTTATGGAGGCAAACGTAAAGATTTGTAGAGGTTTTCAGAAAAGAAGAGAAAATGTTGGGGAGAAGAGAGTGGTGAGAATAAGTGAGCTAGAAAAGGAGATTAGTATGAGGAAATACCAAGAGAGATTGAGTGCAGAACGGCAGAAGGTGAGAGCAAATGAAGTAAGGGTAGTCGGGGAGGAATGGGATGTATTTATGCTAGCAGTGATGGCTTGTGTAAAAGATGCCTCTGGCATGAGAAAGGTGGGAGGTGGGCAGATTAGAAATGGTAGTGAATGGTGGGATGAAGAAGTAAGATTGTTAGTGAAAGAGATTCTCTAGAGAGGCTTTGGACGATTTTTGCAGGTAAGAAATGCACATGACTGGGAAAGTATAAAAGGAAGCGGCAGGATGTCAATAGAAAGGTGAAAGAGGTGAAAAAGGAGGCTGATGAGAGTATCATTAAATTTTAGGGAGAATAAGATGTTAAGGTAGGAGGTAAATTGCGTAAGACATGAGAATAAATGGGAACATCGGTGAAGGGGGCAAATGGGGTGGTAATAACAAGTAGTGATGAAGTGAGAAGGAGGTGGAGTGAATATTTGAAGGTTTGTTGAATGTGTTTGATGATGAAAGGTGTTTTGGTGAGGGTGGAGTGCAAAGTGTTAGTCAGGAAGAATGGTTTGGTGAACAGAGATGATGTAATGAAAGCTGTGCGGAAGATAAAAGCCGGCAAGGCGGCAGGTTTGGATGGTATTGTGACTGTTGTTGTTGATTGGTTGGTAAGGATTTTCAGTGTATGTATGGATCATGATGAAGTGTCTAAGGATTGGCGGAGTGCATACACAGTGCCATTATACAAAGGCAAAGGGGATAAAAGCGAGTGTTCAGATTAGAGGTATAAGTTTGGTGAGTATTCCTGGAGGGTATTGATTGAGAGGGTAAAGGCATGTACAGAGCATCAGATTGGGGAAGAGTAGTGTGGTTTCAGAAGTGGTAGAGGATGTGTGGATCAGGTGTTTGCTTTGAAAAATGTATGCGAGAAGTACTTAGAAAAACAGATGGATTTGTACGTAGCATTTATGGATCTGGAGAAGGCATATGGTAGGTTGGATAGAGATGCTTTGTGGAAGGCATTAAGAATATATGGTGTGGGAGGTAAGTTGCTAGAAGCAGTGAAAAGATTTTACCAAGAATGTAAGGCATGTGTACGAGTGGGAAGAGAGGAAAGTGATTGGTTCCCAGTGAATGTCGGGTTGTGGCAGAGGTGCGTGATGTCTCCATGGCTGTTTAATTTGTTTATGGATGGGGTTGTTAGGGAGGTGAATGCAAGAGTTTTGGAGAGAAGGGCAAATATGCAGTCTGTTCTGATGATACAACACTGGTGGCTGATTCGGGTGAGAAACTGCAGAAGTTGGTGACTGAGTTTGGTAAAGTGTGTGAAAGAAGAAAGCTGAGAGTAAATGTGAATAAGAGCAAGGTTATTAGGTTCAGTAGGGTTAAGGAACAAGTTAATTGGGAGGTAAGTTTGAATGGAGAAAAACTGGAGGATGTGAAGTGTTTTAGATATCTGGGAGTGGATTTGGCAGCGGATGGAACCATGAAGGCGGAAGTGAAATTCAGGGTTGGGGAAGGGATGAAGGTTCTGGGAGCGTTGAAGAATGTGTGGAAGGCGAGAACTTTATCTCAGAGAGCAAAAATGGGTATGTTTGAAGGAGTTGTGGTTCCAACAATGTATGATGCGAGGCTTGGGCTATAGATAGGGTTTTGCGGTGGAGGGTGGATGTATCGGAAATGAGATGTTTGAGGACAACATATGGTGTGAGGTGGTTTGATCGAGTAAGTAATGAAAGGGTAAGAGAGATGCGTGGTAATAAAAAGTGTGGTTGGGGGAGCAGAAGAGGATGTTGAAATGGTTTGGACACATTGAGAGAATGAGTGAGGAAAGATTGACAGAGAGGATATATATGTCAGAGGTGGAGGGAAGAAGAAGCGGGAGACCAAACTGGATGTGGAAGGATTGAATGAAAAAGATTTTGAGCGATCGGGGCCTAAACATACAGGAGGATGAAATGTGTCCAAGGAATAGAGTGAATTGGAACGATGTGTTATATCGGGGTCGACGTGCTGTCAGTGGATTGAACCAGGGCATGTGAAGCGTCTGGGGTAAACCATGGAAAGGTCTGTGGGGCCTGGATGTGGAGAGGAAGCTGTGGTTTCGGTGCGTTACTCATGACAGGTAGAGACCGAGTGTGAACGAATGTGGCTTTTTTTTTTTGTCTGTTTCTGGCACTACCTCGCTTGGTGGGGATGCTATTTCATGTGTGGCGGGGTGGCGTTGGGAATGGATGAAGGCAGCAAGTATGAATGTGTATATATGTATATTTATGTATACGGTGAAATATGTATGTATGAGCGTGTGTGGGCGGTTATGTATATATATAACACGTGTATGTGGGATGGTTGGGCCATTCCTCGTCTGTTTCCTTGCGCTACCTCGCTAACGCGGTAGGCTGCGGCTAAGTATGATAATAATGATTATATATATATATATATATATATATATATATATATATATATATATATATATATATATATATATATATATAACATCAACAGCCAGGATCGAACCTAGGGCCCGTGCGTGGCAGCCGTGAGCACTACTTCTAGACTATGATCGCCCCTAATAGAGAAGTGACTTGGAATACTATATAATCGAGTACCCTTCGTCTCGCGTTGCTGTGTGTGTGTGTGTGTGTGTGTATGCACTGTTTCTCACGTTAGTGAGATAGCGCCAGGAACACGAAGGAATGGCCTCGCTCACAGCCGCTTTCTTTCCAAACGAGGCCCCACAGATGTTCTGTGGTTCCCCCAGCTGCTTCGTATACCCAAGTTCAGGCTCATGATTGGTACGTCTCCTGTATGCCACCACATAGCTCCATTTTGTTCTTTCCCCTTCGTGTCTTAAACATTCCTGCTTGTTCAAACCCCAAACCTTCAAAGTATCCTTTCACCTTCTTAGTTTTAGTTTATTCCCATTCTTGTTCCCTCCACTTCTGACTTGTAAACCCTTTTAGTCATCTCGCTCGTCCATCATTTATCCAAACCATTTTGGCACAAGTTCAACTCAAATGCTCCTCACCCCACCACTTCCTTTTTTACTCTATTAACCATCATCACATCACATATTGTCCTTAAGCATATTTCCAACACATCCACCCTTCATTACTTTTGTATCCAAGGCCGACGCTTTGCATATATACAGCACCGACGAAACTACTCTACCAGAAAACACGTTTATCTTTGTCCTTAAAGGCAGTGACCTATCCACATATATCTCAGTGCGCCCTAGTAGGACCTCCCCCCTCTCCCACCCAGTGGCTCACTTCAACTCCCACGGTTCCCATTTCTGCCTTATCCGCTCCCAGGTATCTGAAACGCCCAACTTTCTCCAAGTTCTCTTCATACAACTCGCTTTCCAAATAACTTGTCTACTGCTAAACCTAGTAACCTTCCTTTATCCACAGTTGCTCTCAACTTTCTCTTTACACAGACTTACAAACTCGTACACCAACTAATGCAGTTTGTTTCGCCTCCAGTGCCGTGTTAGATTATGGTTTAACAAAGCTGCATCCTTTCAGGTACTCTTACCTCTAGCTGACTGCATGACTGTACCTTTCTTCAAAAACTTTGCATTTACCTCCCTCACCTCCCTATCCATAAGAAAATTAAACAGCCTCGGTGACACCACACCCTTATCGCAATCCGTCTTACACTAGAATTGCTTACCCTCTTTTCCTGCTCGAATACACGTTTTACTCTTGATTTCAAAGAAATTCTATCAACTTTCTTCTCGCACCATATATTAGCAAGCATCTTCCACATATCTTTGTTGAGTCTACCACACGCTTTCTTCAGATTCATGAACGCCACACCCAAGTACATCGGTTTGCCTTAATGGTATATCTAGCACACCTTCACACAGCTGATTCACCCATCCTCTTATCACTAATGAATCCACCTTCCCCCACCCCAATCTGAAACTGTACTTGCACCCTCTATGTCATCAGTGTCCCATACAACTTAAAAGTACACTAAAACTTTTATTGCTTTGAGCATTTGCTGTTGTCCACTTTGCTTTTATAGTGACACGAGAAAGGTATTCCGGTGATCCTAGGGCACCCCATCGTAAGATTATATATGCAGGAGGGTGAAAGGCGTGCAAGGAATAGTGAATTGGAACGATGTGGTATACCGGAGTCGACGTACTGTCAGTGGTTTGAACCAGGGCTTGTGAAGCGTCCGGGGTAAACCATGGAAAGTTTTGTGGGGCCTGGATGTGGAAAGGGAGCTGTGGTTTCGGTGCATTACACATGACAGCTAGAGACTGAGTGTGAACGAATGTGGCCTTTGTGTCTTTTCCGAGCGCTACCTCGCGCACATACGGGGGGAGGGGGTTTTCATTTCATGTGTGGCGGGGTGGCGACGGGAATGAATAAGGGCAGACAGTATGAATTATGTAATGTGTATATGTGTATATCTTTGTGTGTGTATATATATGTATATGTGCTGTGCGTGGACGTGTATGTATATACATGTGTATGTAGGTGGGTTGGGCCATTCTTTCGTCTGTTTCATTGCGCTACCTCGCCAACGCGGGAGACAGCGACAAAGTATAATAAGAATAATATATATATATATATATATATATATATATATATATATATATATATATATATATATATATATCCCCGGGGTAAGGAAGGAAGAATTCTACTGCCTTACTCTCTGCGTGTCGGAGAACTATTCCAAGTGAAGGCAGGGATGTATTATGTCACCGTGGTTCAGTTTGTTTACGGATAGGGTGGGTGGGGAGAGGTAAAATGCAAAAGTTTTGGAGAGAGGGGCAAGTATGCACTCTGTGGTAGATGAAAGGGCTTGGGAAGCCTGTTTCTTGCTGATGGCGGATTCAAGTGAGAAAATGCTGAAGTTGGTGTCTGAGTTTGGTAGTGTGTGTGTCTGTGAAATGAGAAAGTCGAGAGTAAATATTAATAAAAGCAAGGTTATTAAGGTTTCCAGAATTAAGGGATAATTTAGGGTGTGAGTTAGAATGGGGAAAATTTGGAGGAACTGAAGTGTTTTAGATAATTGGGAGTGGACGTGGTAGCTAATTGAAGCGGAAGCGAGTCATAGGGTGGGTTGGGTTAGGTGGCGAAGGCTTTGAGGGTGCTAAAGTGTTTGGAAAGAGAACGTTGTCTTCGAGGGCAAAAAATGATAGGTTTGAAGGAGTAGTAGACCAAAAAAATATTATATGGGTGCGAGGCATAGGCTTTACGTGTAGCCTTACGGAGGAGGGTGGATGTGTTGGAAATGAAATGTTTGAGGACAGTATGTGGTTTGATTATGTAAATTATGAAAAGAGAAATATGTGTTGCAGTGGAAAGTGTGATTGAGAGAGAAGAGACTTTGGCGAAATTATTTGGATATATGGGGAGAATGAGATAGGAAAGGTTGATAAAGAGGATATATGTCAAGTGGAGGGAACAAGGAGAACGGGGAAACATTTGAATATGGTAGGATGGAGTGAAAAATATTTTAAGCGATCGGGACCTGAACATGCAGGTGGGTGAAAGGCATGAACGGTATAGATTGATTTGAACGATTTATATTGGAATCTGCATGTTGTGTGTGGACTGAGCATGTGAAGCGTCTGGGGTAAACCATGGAAAGTTCTGTGGGGCGTGAATGTGGATAGGGAATTAGGTTTCGGTGCATTACACATGAGGCAAGATGTCTTTTCTTCGACTGTTCCTGGCGCCTACTTGCTAATGTAGGAAACCGATAAGTATGAAATATATATATATATATATATATATATATATATATATATATATATATATATATATATATATATATATATATATATATACACGAACAAAGTGCCTAGGAACGCGCACCTTCATACAACATACAAACCTTCAACAGGTCATTGCTGCGTGTGACCTATTATTTGCTGATAAGCACGAGAAAAAAATTATGTATATATGTGTGTGGATCCGCTAGGTTTTCAAGGATGATTCGTCTTCTCGCAGACGAAAACAACCCGAGCTTATCATGACTGTTGTGAAAACAGGCATCTGAATGGACACTTTGAAAATGCACATTCCGTGTATTTGACAACTGAGAGGTGAATTACTTAAGAGCTACTTTTAATCATGAGAACATCGGAGGGTGCCCAAGGGTTTGTGAACGTGGGAGCGAAATGCAGTTGAAGATGGGGGTTTCTTTGTTGTCAGTTTTGTGTGATAAGACCAAACTTGAACTTGGTACCTTGGAGGTTCAGGGATGGTAGATGTTACCATTTTTGGGGATGGGAAAGGTCTCCACCGTGAGGGATTGACTACTTGCGGTTTTTTTTATGATGGAAGGTAAAAATTGACGGAAATTACATTGAAGTCAGAAATTGACATTCTCGTGCGTGTGCTGTGTTGATGTGTAGGTGGGTTACCTGTACCTCTCCTGAACCTATTCAAACACGGAACAACTCTTGGTATATCATGAAGTAGTTACAAGGTAAGGGTTTGAATACTTAAATATGTTATTGGTCTCATTTGGTGACGTTTACATGTACAATGTAGTAACGGAATTTGTAAAGTGAATTTGTATCTGTGGTCATACCCTCGCTTTCAAGAAGAAGGAAAGTGTTGTTTATTATCATTATTCCTTGCAATTCACTTGCACGTTCACGGAAAGACTGGAAGGATATAGTCGTAAAATTGATTTTAGTTGCATTGTGTCAGTCTTGATGTTAATGGGTTAATAAAGCATACATCTGACCGAAAATGAAGAAGCATCGTACTTCTGGCAAACTAGGATTATCAGTTTGGGTGAGGTATTCTGTTGCCATCTCCTCGCCCTGTTTTTCTTTAATGGCCACTTTTATATATTATTTTTCATGTTTTATTTTTTTCTTTTCAGAAGTAACAATTTAATGGACATTACGCTTATTGTAACAGGTAATGTTCTATGGCTGACAACATGTTCGCGTAGGAGGGTGAAGGTCTTACCGGGGGTCGTGAGGTATGCGGGCACCCCGTGTGAGCAAACTCACACAAGCCTCCCTGCCACGACGCTGTTGCGCCATGGTTGTTTTTAGAAGAAAAATAAAAGTTGTGCCTTTGAAATGCCTGGATTGACATTGATTATGTTACCCGGTTGCTCAGAGTTGATATAGATGACATTGGTTCCCGTAAATGTGAGACTGTTGGTTTCGTTTTGGTAAGCAGTACGACATTTTCAGACTGGTAGAGTTGCCACCAAGCTCCTCCGTTTGGACTTGGCGTCAGTCTGATCGCAGCTGTTGAGGTTTAAGTTCTGTGTATATGAAGGCATGTAAATCTTACCTAGAAAATATTTACTAGTAACTGCGATTCTGACTTAGTTGTGTAGTAACATATAGCGTAAAATGGTTACTGCCATTTTGGTTGATACATCAGTAAGCCAACTTAAGTGATGGTGTTTGAAGACGTGGTGAATCGTAGAGGAGAGTGCAAGAGTGGTGGTGGGAGTGTGGGGGAAATGGTGGAGGCAGCAGGGAAGGCGACCAGCTGACCATCACCTCACTTTACTGTGTAGGTACACAAGTCCCTCGCGCCATGTGGAGGCCGCGGCCGTCTACTGCTCACCCCCATGTGACTTGACGTGATACCTTATAATGGAGAGAGAACGGCCAACAGGAAATCCCTCTGATGGGGACAGTCCTCGTAGGAAGTTTTCTACGAGAACTGTGCACCGATCAGAGAGGTATAGTGTTGGTGGATTTAACAGAGACACCAGTAAACACAGATATCAAGGAAGAAAAAGCAGGGAGCGTCATGGTAAGTTTATTATTATTATTTAACGGAGAACTGTATTGGGAGTGTCTCCATAACCGGTTCTCGGTATCTCCAGGCAGTGGAACCTGCAGGATTGAGTTCACGCGAGATCTTTGAAGCTTTTTTAGGATAGATTCTGGCTTTTAGGTTGGTTGTGGGCAGGGGAGGTTAAGAAGAACGCCATCCACAGAATGATGGAATAAAGTATGGACAAAGCAGCGAGACACTGTTTGAACCCAAATCTACCGGTTTTCGAAATTGCAAAAATGCATACCTGCTTTGAGACATTACGTTGTATGTTACAGGTGTTATATGCGTGGGAAGACTAAAGCAGCTGTATGTTTTTTCTCCAATTAGGATGAAAATGAAAATGTTTCTAGCCTTTCTAATATCAACCTCGATCGTAGGGTAAAGTTAAGAAAGCTAAAGGATTATGTTAATGAAGTGTTGTATATAAGTTTGGTGATCATTAATTTGCTTACCATGATTGATTAGTATTAGACGGGATGGAAAACCTTGTGTAACGGGTGCCCCTTCTGCATATTCAGATAAGCCTGTTATATGAAGAGTTGATATTTTATGTAAGCATCATTATTGTTGATATTTAAAGTGTTAATGATACATTTAAGAATCATTACTTTTTCTCGTGGTTTAGACTAGAAGCTCTAACCCCCTTGCATCCTTAACAATGTGAGGGAATTATTTTTATTCGTATGTACTGCTTTTCTCTATGTATTTTCAATTTTTTTGCGATACCCATTCTATTAATGCAACATTATTTTAGTTAGATTCATTGGAAATCGCATTGTTAGATCCAGCAACATACCCAATTTATGCAGTTCAGTGGAGCTAAGCAATAGTTTTTCTGGCGCATAAGACACCAGGTGAATTATCGTGGTACACTTTATTATTGTATCACGACCTATCCTGTAAGGTTTATGATGTTCATTTGGTACAGTAGCCCAATAAGATTCGAAAACTAGTAAAAGAAAGTGCTACCACAGTCATCTTTTAGGTAGAAAACTGCATATCATACCATTAAAAGTATAAACCCCCCTCTTTTTTTTAATTTCATCCCAAGTATTTGATAAGTAGAGGTATTGCGTGATCTCAGTGTACAGGTTCCCCAACTTTCAAAAATCAATTACCGGTTCCAAAGGCATTCTTAGATATATGCTTTAGTTATATGTATGGGATAACAGATGTATCATTCATTTTTTTTTCACTTGTTAGGACAAAAATGGATGAATGTTTCAAAGCTTACCAGTATCAGGTGAATTATCATGGTATGCCTTATTGTTGTATCATGACCTATCTAATAAGGTTTTATGTGCATTTGGCACAATACCCCAATAAGATTGTAAAACTAGAATAGAAAAGGAAAATGCTACCACAATGATCTAGGCAGAAGACTGTGTACCATACCCTTACAGGTATATTTCCCTCCCTTTTTTTTTTTTTTTTTTTATTTTATCCAAGTATCGGACAAAGTAGAGATATTGCGTGATCTCAGTGTACAGTTTCCTGAACTTGAAAATATCAAGTACCGTTTCCAAAGGCGTTCTAGGTATATGTTATCGTCATGTATGTGGATGACAGATGTATCAGTCTTTTTCTTTCACTTGTTAGGACAAAATTGGATGCATGTTTCTGAGCTTTCCATTATCAACTTTGATTGGATGGAATGTTAAAAAACTTTAGGGTTATGATACTGAAGCTGTGTAATCATTAATTTGCTTACCGTGTTGGTATAAAACAGTAGTGAAAAACCTTAGCAGGTGATTGTGAACAGGTTCATTTGTTCTGCAATTGATAGAATTTGCTTTCAACTGTAATTATTTCTTTGATAGTATATGACTCAGTAATGATACTTTTGGGAATAAGTATATGACTCAGTAATGATACTTTTGGGAATAATTAACCATTTTTTTTTTCACTTGGCTTAAAGAGACCTTAAGCTATGACCTCTTGTAGTATCCCTAATTTCTGAAATACAAGATACTTGTAATACATTTTCAGTAATGTAAAAGGCTGTCATTGGATTTTTTTTTTTTATATATATATTTATCGGCAGTTAATGCTCTTCTGTGGAAGATTTTAAGTTATGGTTTGAATATGCTTGGGTTTGGGGAAACCCATATCCTTGGGCGGGGTGTATGGAGTGGAAATGGAAATGTTGAGTGCAAGTTGCGGGAGGGCATGGTTTTATGTGTGTTATGGATGGGATTGAACGAAAATTTGCAGGGACGTGGGAAAGAAGGATGTGAAATTGTGCTATAACAGTGATTAGAAGGATATTACAGAGCATGGATGGAATGGATCAAGAATAGTTTGGATGAAAGGAAAGATTTCAATTGAATTATGCATGGTTATGTGTGTGTGTTCCTGTTAGTATGAGGATGAGGTGGTAAGGATGAAATGAAGTGTTTTTGGAGAAATCTGAATGACTGTCAATGGTTATGAAGAGGAAAGGTGGTTGTAATGGGTGATATGAATGCAAACATGGGATGTGATGAAATTGATGAGATAGTTGGTTAATTTGATGTGTCTTGGGTAAATGAGAATGCAACTTATCTTGTTTATGTCTCTGCTGACAAGGTTTTATTGCTTTCAAGCACCTTTTTTCAGCATAAACATGGATGAAAAATGATGGAAGAGAAAAAAATGGGCTTTATTATTACTTGGCACTGGATGAAAAGTTGCCAAAGGCTGCACTGGATGTTAGAGATGAGAAGATTCTTTGGAGAGTTGGACCATTGTGCTGTTCTTGTAGGGGTAGGGATCAGGGAGAAGTAGGTATGGCATAAGAAAGAATGGAAAGCTAAAGATTTGGGCAAGCAAGATGAATGAGAAAGAACGCGAGGAGTATGAGAACAGGGTGACCGTAAGTTTTGATGGAAGTGCAGTAAATGTAAGAACACTTGATGTGTGAATGACATGTTCAGAATTTTTTGAGAGACTTATAGATTGTAGAATTAGTATGTGGACACAAGGGTCATGAGATATAGGACTAAAAGGGGAAATGGATGTTGTTAGACCGTAAGTTTTGATGGAAGTGCAGTAAATGTAAGAACACTTGATGTGTGAATGACATGTTCAGAATTTTTTGAGAGACTTATAGATTGTAGAATTAGTATGTGGACACAAGGTCATGAGATATAGGACTAAAAGGGGAAATGGATGTTATTAGAAATACTATGAAAGAAAAGTAAAAGTAAATAGTAGATTGCACAAAAGGTGCCTATAGGAGTTCAGCAAAGGATGAGGAAAGCAGGTAAGATCTGTAAGTGGAATGTTAAGAAGCTGATAGAGGAAAGCAAAGTAGTAACAGATAAAGATTTTTGAAGTTGTGTTAAATGTTTAAGGAAAATAAAGATTGGACCAGAAGAGATAAAAAAGGAGAGTGATGGATGCAAGAGTAGATATGGTAATATGAGAAGTAAGAGAGGGAAGTTGCCGAATCCAAAGGAGGAAGTGAAAGTAATATGGAAAGCATATTTTGAAGACAAATGAATTATGTGCCTGGATATCAAGATTGGCAGTGTTACAACTGCAGGGCCTGTAACAAGAAGGTATGTGAAAAGGATGATGATAATGTTAAAGATAGGAAAGACTCCTGGAGTGGATGGGATTACAGATGAAATGTTGAAGCATGGAAGAGAAAGTGTGTTAAAGTTAATGCATTTGATATGTGCATTTGCTTGGAAACAGGTTGTGCCTATGGATTGGGTGTAAGCTATTGTTCTTTTATGAAAAGTAAAAGGTGCAAAGGATGTATGTAGCAATTATATGGGGGTATGTCTCTTAAGTATACCTAGAAAAGTGTATGCAAGTGTTGATTGTTAGTGATGGAAGTGACTTGATTCAGAATGAGTGATGATCACGCGGCTATTAGGAAAGGAAGGGGATGTGTGGATCAGGTTTTTATGGTGAAGATGACTGTGGAAAAGTATCTGGTCAAAAGTAAGAAGCAGTCTGGTAAAGTATGTAGCAAAAGGTAAGAAGCTGTCTAGCTTTTATGGATCTGGATAAGTAAAAAATTATATGGGAGGGTATTGATTGAGAGGGTGAAGGCATGTGCAGAGCATCAGATTGGGGAAGAGCATTGTGGTTTCCAAGAGGATGTGTGAATCAGGTGTTTGCTTTGAAGAATGTGTGAGAAATACTTAGAAAAACAAATGGATTTGTATGTAGCATTTATGGATCTGGAGAAGGCATAACATACTTAGAAAAGCATATGGATTTGTATGTAGCATTTATGGATCTGGGGAAGGCATATGACAGTGTTGATAGAGATGCTTTGTGGAAGGTTTTTAGAGTTTATGGTGTGTGAGGTAAGTTGCTATAAGTGAAAAGTTTTTACCAAGGATGTACAAGTAGGAAGAGAGGAGTGTGATTGGCTCCCAGTGAATGACGGTCTGCGATGGGTGAATGATGTCACCGTGGCTGTTTAATTTGTTTATGGATAGGGAGGTAAATGCAAGAGTTTTGGAAAGAAGGGCAAGTATGCAGTCTGTTGTGGATGAGAGGGCCTGGGAAGTGAGTCAGTTTGTTGTTTGCCGATGATACAGCTGTAGTGGCTGATTCATGTGAGAAACTGCGTACTTTGGTGACTGAGTTTGGAAAAGTGTGTGGAAGAAGAAAGTTGAGAGTAAATGTGAATAAGAGCAAAAAGTAACAAGTGTGCCAAAACATCATGTTAGGTGGTTGTAGTAAATGTAGGTCCTAGATGGAGCACGCCAGGTTTCTGCTGGTGAGTCAATCTTGTAGTTACCACTGTTGTGTGCTAATCTATGCTGCTTGCACAATTTTGGTATACCTGCTATTGTGGTTTATCTGCAACTTCCTGTGTTTTGTTATTATGGCTTTCAAAAGTGCAACAGCAACTACCCCAGAACCAGCAGTTAAATGGATGAGAACCTCTCTGACATTAAAAACAAAGCTAGAAATCTTATGATGTTATGTGAAGGAGTGTGAGCCCATGGGCTTGCTTCATCATGATTTAATCTGCAATCTGCAACAGAAAGAATACTGTTACACCACTGATTTTCCAGCACTCTTGGTTCCAAAGCCTTGCCGAATTAACCATTTCGCCAGACCAACCGTTGTCATGTAATAACAGTTCATCAACATACCTCTAACCCACTAACTATACATCTCCCATGTGTCTAAAGTATACCATGAACTGCTAGAAATTTGAATTAAACAAATATTAAATATTTGTGCACCCTAAGATGTTAAGTCTGCCCTTAGAATGTTTGAATCCTGTGGGGTCTTCTTCATCTTCTGTTAGTGTTTTCCTAGGCATGCACCGCTAGAATAATGCAGTTTCGTCTGCATTATACACCTGCTAAGGACTGAGGTGCTCATCTGCTACGAGTTTTGCAAATTCATCCACATACTCTGCAGCTCCTTCATGGTTTGCAGACCGCTTTCCTCCACACTGTATTCATGGAAATTCCATGATGCGTCTTGAATCTTTGAAGACATCCTTCACTATAGTCATGCTCATGTTGTAATTTAAGTTCTTTATGGAACCACTTAGCTTGATCCATTATCATGCTACCTGACAAGTCCACTCCATCCATCACTCTGATGCTGTCATAACCTTTCCCTCATCACTCGATTGTGCTCAGTACTCTTACCATCTTTCATGGTTTTTCCAATCATCATTTGCTTCTTGGATTCGCTGTCTGCGTAGAATTTCAGTATTTTCTCCTTTTGCTTCTTTATGTCATAAACAGTTGATGAACCAATACTGTACATGTCACACAACTTAAGCACTGAAACACCATGGTCCATTTTTCTCAACAGTTCTACTTTATCTTGGATCGATATGGACTGGTGTTTACATTTGACACCATGACTGACACACTCATATGTCTTAGAAGCCATAGCTAGGGTTAAATTTAAGCAAAATAATCTAAGATGCTCACAGAATTGCAATATCACCACCAAGTGCAGTGTAAAGAATGTAAATAAGCATGCCCTACACACAACGCCATTTGTGGCCGCCCAGTAAATTAGTCTGGTGGCTGTGGTAATTTCAAGTTCCCTCATGTAATTTTGTCCAGACTAAAGAAGGTGCTAAACCATCAGTTGCCGGAAATTCGGTGGTGTACCTGTACAAAGAAATTTGGAAGTGCTTTGGTCCACTTGTACTACACTGTCTACCAAGGTTAGAAATCCACAAATGGAGATGAGGAAAGTGCTCTCATTATGCATACAGCATGAGATGATGGAGGAAAGCAGCCTCCGTAACCCTCAGCTCAGGTCCAAAGCTCTGAAAATTTGAGGTTGACATAAAGACAGCAGTTTGTCACAACCAGAACCATTTCAAGCAAGTAAAAGAGGGCTAGATAAGTTTATTTGATGTCAGAAGCTACTTAACATGAAAGTAATTGGAGAATCTGCCAATGCTAACCACAAAGCTCGTGCACTTATTCCATTTTTCTTTGAGTTTATTGATTTGCTATAAGTGATATTTCTGTGTGAGGTTTTGCAGAACATAGGCAACATAAGCCCTGTATAAAGTGAGGGATGGGTATAATATAATTTTTTTTTTTTTTTTAACGAAAAATCACTAATAGCCGGAGATTTTTGTAATATGAAACTGCTGGTTCCCTGAGCATTTTGGATAACAGTGGTTTGACTATTGATTGTATATATATTATCTAATCCTCTCTCAACCCTTGAGGATGGTAACAAAGATGGTACTAGAGTTAAGAGAAAGGAGTTACTGGGAAAGGGTAGAAGTTTTGAATTAGTCCACCATGGAAGAGAGAAGGTTGAAGGGGTAACCTGATCTCAACTTTAAAAACAGACTTATGACATAGAAAACTGAAAACTCTTCTTCAGAAGATGTTAGGATAGACAACCACAGGATATGATAAAGAATTTCGCAAGAAACTTGTTAAAGAGATGTAAAGAAGCACATTTATGATATGAGTGATGGATGAATGGAATAAGATTGCTGAGGATGTGGTTAATGCAGACAGCATATATAAATCTAAGAAATTGTATAAAAGTAGAGGATGATTAATTATGGGGCTACAAGAATGTGCTGATGGAATACAATAGAATTGTTAAATGCTCTCTCTCTACTAATGCCTTGTTAGCATGTTTGAATTTAATTTTGCATCCCAATTCATTACCATATTTTCCCATTTTTTGAGATTGAAGTTACCAGACCAGATAATTGTTGATTCTGGTTTGTTTCAATTTTTGTTAATTCATTGAATGCTGCCTTTTTTGTTATTGTTGGTGTGTAAGTTGAAATGTTAGTTATGTTTTGTGTTGGAATTTCACATTTCTTGAGATCATCTATCTCTTCATATATCTGACACCTGCTCTTATGTGTAACTGCCTCAATCCGGTGGCCACAGCAACAGAGTCCCCACAATTAGTGAACACCAGTTGCCTCTTAACCTTTAGTACTTCACCCTTAACAGGCTACTGGTGGAGGTCAACTCATGTATAGTGTTTGCAGAGGCTCCTACGTTATGTTCTTACTGACCACTGCTACTTAATTAATGCTCCTGCTTAATGGTCCTAACTACTACTACTACCTGCCTGAATGTTCCCACCTACTATTTCTATCTATTGCTCCTACCATTTTGCCGAAAGTCAGGGTCAGCACATATTGTTCATCTTGGGAAAATCAATAGTTATGAAGAATAAGCTGTGCGAGTTTGTGATGCCAAGTGTTGTGTATGACAAGGAGAGATTGTATGTTTGTGGACAAAATACCAGTATCTACATGTGGGTGAGTTGGAGTGAAAAAACAGCTACCAGGATCAAGGGAGTGCAACTTGACAACCACTGAAGTGCTGGCACACTGTGCAGCTGTCATTAACTCTCCCTATACCCAGGCAGGTAGTATTAGTAATATACTTCCTTGGTCAGCGGCTGCCTACCAAACACTACCATCCGAGATAATCTTGATATTTGATTTGCTTGCAACTTACTCTGGTTGTAAATTGCTATATTATCTTACCTAATTTTGTCTGTCAGCCCTAAGTCTTATATGTACTTGTAAATCAGCTTCTCTTCAGACTTTCTCGTTTGACCATGGCTCAGTTACATTTACAAGTATTATATTGTCTCATGTATGTCCACAAGATATTTTACCTAAACTTTTGAATTGTCCTTGATTAAACATTACACAATTCAAATATAGTGTTTGTAAATGCTCATTTTTAAGTCTAGTATATTTACCATGGATTATTCATTTTAATCTCATTCAGTTCCTTTTCTAGGCTTGTTTGTTTATCATATTGTAACAACAATCTTGATTTAGATTTTCTTGTTTTATAATTTTTCTTGTTACATTAAGTGTCAGGACAAAGAAATTGTATGTATTTATGCTTTCCCTATAGATCTTATGTAGAAATTGAATTAACAAAGTAGTTCATTTAGTTTTTTAAAAGTTTATTTCTGCCTTCAACTTTGTATTTACATCCAAAGTAGTATTTTATATTTCATATTCATATCATTATTATTGTATTTGCTGTCTTTCCATGTCTGTTCCTTATTCCACTTACACATCTACCTTCCCCTGTCTTTTTTAAACTTTATATGTCATCGATATAGTTCTTTTGTTATTTTTCACCTCATTTTCTTCTATCTTTGAAGTACTTTGCACCTGATTATTTTGTAATAATGTTTTCTTTATATTTGCTAGACAGTTGATTGACTTGACTAGATTAATTTTCCTTTTGGATTCACTTCTTTGTCCTTGACTTCTCTCTCACAGAGTTTATCCTGTACAAAGCAATCATGTTCTGGAAGGTTTCTTGTATATGGTTCTTGAATTGGTTTATCATATCATGCACCCTTGATTAATCATCATTCCTGTATTACACTTCACATCTGATTCTTGGTTGTTCTAACCTATTCACAATTTTTTTCCCCACACTGGGTTAAAAGTGCTTCATATTTCCTTACAATGATATCGCATGCTATAGTTATGTCTTGTTTCAATCTCTCTATGACTGCTTGCCTTGATGTCCAGGTATTTTATTGTTTTTCTCTTCCAACACATTTTCTTATGAATCTTTAGTTCTGGCATTGTATACTCTGCACTCAACAGTCTTTTTCATATCTGAAGTGTCACACTTAAGTCTGCATACTTATTTTTCTTCCTTTTGTTGAATTAGGAAGTGTTTCCATAATTCTCTGTACACAAAAATCTCAATTATTTTTAATTTGAGATCCAAAATTTTTGAAATCGATGTTTTTCAGATTTGGTTGGCAATTCTTGATTATGTGAACAAAAATAGAAAAAAATTGAAAGATAATAAAAATATTTCAATTGCATTTGCATAATGCCACAGCAATTAATATACTCACCACATGGTGTTTTATGGTGCTGTTGATTGTTTACTCCTCTCCATTATCCATTCTGTCTTGGTGAATTGTCCTGGTCTTGCTCATTTTTGTATTTTGTGCACCTTGGAATACAAGTGTGGACAATGACCATGATGAAGCAGTGTCAGCAATTGCCTGCCAGCTCTTCTAAGCCATCTACATCCCTCACAAAATGCTGGAGGAACATTTTAAGCTTTTAAAAGTATATGGGAGTGTGCAAGAGGCTGGCTAAGAGTGTATCCATGGGCACGCTTATGAAGGACCTTGGCGTCAGCATGACGACTTTAACAAAGAGCAGAAGATTCAGGCTTTTAGTGGTGCCTATTTGGTTACATATTGATATTTCTCATATGTAAAATTTATACAGAAAGGTGAAATATTTTAAAATGCCCAGTTCTTGCTTTACTTGGGATCATTATAGCAATTTCATTGTGGAAGGAACTTCTGCTAGTCTTTCTTTTATGCTTTCATAATTTACTACTATGTGGGTGTGTGCTGGAGGAAGTGCTCCAAAACCTCACTGAGGGTTAGCATGTGGAGCATTCCACATTCCTGCCAGCATGTCGGTCACACAGTTACCACCGGTGTGTTTGGATCTTCGCTACTTGTGCCTTTTGGGTATACTTGCTAATGTAACGTTCCTGGAATCCATTGTTAGAATAACATCCAAAATGTCGAGGAATATCTTCAACCCCAGAGCCAGCAGTTAAATGGAAGAGAACGTCTGTGACTGTAGAAACAAAGCTAGAAATCCTATGATGCACTGATGCTGCTAACGGACCATCAACATGGAAGAAAGTGAACCAAAACTAATGTAAGGGTTGATGGGTGAAGTTAAGTGTGGGTCTTGGGTGGAATGCGCCGCATTCCTGGCATCAGGTCAGCCTCACACTTACCACCTTTGTGTGCAGACACTTTCCTGTGATATGGGTGTACCTGCTAACGTGATTTTCCTAGTCTGTTGTTTTGTTGTTTATGTTTGTTGATATAGCATCCAATTGTGCACCATCATCATCTCTGATCCCAGCACCAGCAGTTACATGAAAGAGAACCTCTGACTTTGGTAATGAAGCCAAAATTCTTACAAAGTGATGGTGCTGGTGAGGGGTCTTGGGCATGCTTGCCACCTGGGTGAATATGCAGTCAGCAACATAAAGAATGCATAGAAAATTTGAAGTGCTGTGATCCACTCTACTCCGCTGTCTGCCAAGGTAACCCACATGAGCTAGAAATCCTCTGATGGAGAAAATGCTCTCATGTATAGAGCACCAGATGAAGAAGAAAAGCAGTATGTTCTGGTCTAAAGCTCCGAAGATTAATGACCATATACATAAGGAAGACAGTATAGCTGACAGAGGCATTTCAAGCACGTAAAAAATGGCTCAAAAAATAAGTCAGAAACTACACATGAAGGTAATGGGATAATCCCTCTGTGCTGACCACGAAGCTGGCGTGTACTTATCCTATTTTTCTGTGTTTATTGGTTCTGTATATGCACTTTAACTTAGTTTTTGCAGTAACCCCTGCTAAAGTGAGAGATGGGTGTATTACAGTTTCCGAGTAATTTGACTCATGAAACGCTCTAATAACCAAATTTTTTTTTTTTCTGAAGCTGCTGATTCTCCAAGCATCTTAGAGAACAGGTTTCATTGTATTCCTTTCTCATACTTGGAACTCTCAACAAATCAATCCATTACAGGGTGTAAGTGTTTACTTTCATATATTTGGGAAGCCTTCCATCATTCCTTTATGTTTATGTTGTATCAGATGACGTTTGTTTTCAGAATGGTAGGGGTTCACATTTACCTCCTGGATTTAAAGGCATATTTCATTTCCAACACATCCACTCTCCTCTGTACAGCCTTATCTATATCCCATGCCTTGCAACCATATAATATTGTTGGAACTACTATTCCTTCAAACACTCATTTTTGCTCTGTGCTGTAATGTTCTTCCACTTATTCTTCATCGCTCCCAAAGCCTTTGCTCCCTCCCCCCACCCTGTGACTGGCTTCCACTTCCATGGTTCCATTTGCTGCTAAGTCCACTCACAGGTATCTAAAACACTCCACTTTCTCCAATTTTTCTCCATTCAATCTTATATCCCAGTTAACTTGTCCCTCAACCCTATTGAACCTAACAACCTTGCTCTTATTCACATTTAACTTTCTCTTTTCACACACTTCTCCAAACTCAGTCACCAACTTCTGCAATTTCCCACTTGAATCAGCCACCAGAGCTGTATCATCGGCAAACAACTGATTTGCTACCCAGGCCCTCTCATCCCCAACAGACTTGATTGTGGCCTCAGCTGCCTGTAACGTCTCAGCCAACATAAGAAAAAGATAGATGCTGCTTACCATTTCCTTCCAGGGAATCATCTAGTGCAAACCCTTTTATTGTTTCCCAAAGACTTTTTTTTTTTTTTCATATCTCTCCATTTATATTTGTGTCATGCTGGTCATGCAGATCTTAGTTTCATACCCTTAGTCTGTATTCCAGTTGAAACTGTCTTAAATAATGTAATGAGGATGCAAGCCAGTTCTTTTGCAAAGAATGCGGTACAACATTTGCTACTTATTGCAATGCTATGTGCTGGTTTCCTGTCATATGGTGAAATGTACCACAGTTGTGTGAAGTGCATCATGAGACTGAGTGTCAAGTGATTTCCTTGTTGAACGTTAACAAGGATGCCTTGTAAGTGCATGAACAGAACAGTTTACTTTTGATGTTTGTAGGGAGGTGACATTTGCATCAAAGAAGTGTGCCATAACCCTACCTAGGAAAGCCTGTAATCCTTACTTTGGGGATCAGGACAAGAGTTGGGTCCTACACTTGTGTTGCAATGGTTGTGCAACAAATATTTGCAGCTGATTAAATCTCCAAAGGTGATCGATCCCTTTGGCCATACCATGGTTTAGAGGGAGCCAACCAACCTCATCACAAAGTGTTACTTCTGCATGGAGTTTCCATTTCAGTAAGGTATTTCCAAGAAAAGAAAGTGGGTCTTAAGCTATCTGAATATACCATTGGTTATGCTCTTGGTACCCCACAGTGGAGGCCTTATGTTGTGGAACCCTGTGACTCATTTTCCCAAGAATCTAAGGACTAACAGGTTAATGAAATTTGTGAAACATTATATTCTAATTTTGTACCTAACATGATGTCTGCTGAACTACAAAGAATGAATTAAGCAGAGTCATTAGAGATCTGAAACTGTCAATAGTAAGGCAAACCTTTTTGTATGAGACTGCAACAGTGAAATCACCTTTATGAAAATGTGAGTGTTTTTGAATCATTGCATGCAATTTTGTAGATGGTCTGATGGCAGCCCTCAATTTATTATTTATAATGTTGAGTAGTGGAGACTGTTCATTGACTCATCAAGTCGAATATGAAAGCTGTTTTTCTGTAATGGCAACATGTTGCTATTTGTTTTTGTTGGTCATGCAGTCCATATGAAGGAAAAGTTTGACATGAAGCATCTTTTGAACTGCATAAACTACAAGAAATACCAGCAGCAGCTTTTTTGGGATTTGAAGGTGGTTGCTGTTTTGCATAGACTGCAGCAGGACTTCATTAAGTTTTGCTGTTCTCTCTGTGATTGGTATAGGTGAGTGAAGACTTCCCTTTACATCATGAGAGACTAGGCTACCTGTCTGTCATGGAAACCAGGAACAAAGAATATATAGCACCCACCACATTTAGAATCCAGCAAAATTTTGCTGCCTGTCGGTTACTGGTACCAGGAACAAGAATATAAAGCACCTACCACTGTTAGTCCAGCAAGATTTTGCTAGCTGTCAGTCATTGGAACCAGGAACAAAGAATACAAAGCACCTACCATTGGTAGAATCCAGCAAGATTTCCTATCGTATCTGCACATCAAACTTGGCTTCATGTAGAAACTCTTGAAGGCTATGAATGAAAATCGGTCAATGTTTAGGTACCCCAGTGAGAAATTTTCAAGGCTAAGTCTGATGAAAATTAAAAGAGGACCTTTTCATTGGTTCACATATCCATTGGTTCCTCAGAGACGAGCAGTTCAACTACATTCTCACGGTAGCAAGAAGACAGCATTGAATGCTTTCCAGTGGGTAGCAACCAACTTTCTGGGAAATACCTTATAAGGCTGACACTTATATGGAACTTGTGGAAAACATGATGTCATCCTTTCAGAAAATAGGTTGCAGTTGCATTTTTTCCACCCCTCACCTTGATTTTTTCCTGTTAATTGTGGCATAGCAAACAATTTGCACAGAGAACATTTCCATCTAGGTATCTCAACAATATGGAAACTGTAATATGGGAAATGGAATTCAGCAGTGTTAGTGTACTATTGTTCAATGCTTTGATTAATTTCTGTACTGTTTTGTATGTCAATTTATACTTTTGTCAACTTTATTTTTGTGGTATGAAACATTATTTGATTTTGAAGTACTCCTAAGAGGACGTTAGTTTTGTCTCTCAAGGGTCACATCTCCAAATCTCACCAATTGCTGTTTGTCAGCCATTGGGATTTCCAGAAAAAGTGACTCTTAATTGACAAGGTACCTCTGTTATGTCATATACAGTCTGTGGGCTGAACATGGACATGTGAAGGAAAACCATGGAAAGGCTCGTGGGGCTTGTGTTGGTGATAGGATTAGGTTTTGGTTCATTGTGCATATTGTCTGGACAACAAAAATGTGGATTTTATGCAGTTTATTTGCTCCTAACAGTGCTCCAATAAGATGGGAAAAGTAATTTTGTATGAAGAAAATGACTAGTAATCATCATTATTGTCAGAAAGTAGATATCTGCTTTCTCAATGATGGTTTTATTCTTAAAGGAAGTAAATAAATCTTATTTGTATACCTTGAGACCTTGAGCTGTGAATGTTTGAGAGGTATTATGGAATTAAATATGACAAAAACCTCAGTAATGAAGAGAGTATATGGCTTAATGAAATTCACTGTCTCGGGAACTATTGATCATAATGAATCATTCCGAGAGATCATTCTTACTGTTTCCTGGTAGTATATCTGAATGTCTAAATCAGGGAATCAGATGTAACTAACCAAGCCCAATTTACATTGTGCCAGTGTGAGTGAATATAGGAAACAAACTATGAAGGATGAATAATGTCAGTGAAAGAATGCAGTTCACAGTGGAGGAAGAAATGAATAGGAAATTACCATCCCTAGACACCATCATCAGGAGAGAGGGAGAAGATTTTAGATTCTTAGTTTACAGGAAGCCATCCAACAGGGATGATTTTATCCATTATCTTTTGGCTCACAGCATATCCAGTAAAACAGTGTATTGGATATGGAGAAGAATTTACTTTGGCTATCTTAACTAGCATATACGAAGGTAAAAGTACATCTTGAAAACGGTGCACTTTAGTGCAGCAAAATTCCCTTGCCTCCAAGCATGTTGAGATAATGAAGTCAATGATACTTTTTGCATTATTGATAATGATAATTTGTCTGGTTGGAAGTATGTAAGTGAAGGGGGGGCCCCCAGGGTGGAGCCACAATATTGCAGATTCTATTCCATTCCAAAAGGTATGATGAAGATTGAGGGCCTATGGGAACACAAAGTTCAACTTCATAGGATTAAATGACAGGAGGGATTTTATTATCTCTAGTCATGAGTAGCAGTTGTAAAGTGCCAGTTTTTTCAGATACTCAGGGAAGCTAATTATTTTGAAAATAACTTGAACTTCAAAACGGTTGTTGATGTTTTTGCATAGTTTTGACATGAAGGTATTGATGGATCATACCAGTATCTTTTAAATAAAATGATAGTGACATAGGTGTATGTCGAGCAGATGCTTTAGGCATGGACTTGCGCTAGAATCAGTGGTGGTAGTGGTGTAGATGTTGGTGTCCAGAAATATCATGGTAGCCACAGCAGGCCTCCAGCTGACACCCTGCCAAGTTTGTGTTGCCTTGGAACTGCTGCCTAATGCAATTTCTTGATACAGCTAATTCCTTTCATGGCATATTCATTGGACTTAAAAAGACTGAATTTTTTACAATGATTTTTAAAAGCTGTTTAGTACTGCATCATGGCTTGAGACTTTCACACTTCAGAGAAAGTTTACTGATGTGCACTGATTACATAATTTATAAGGCAGTCTATATCATACATTAAGTATTGTATTCATATGCTAATCAACATAGGATTATTCCTTGGTTCCCTAATAAGCTCAACCATAAGTGCCGAGACGATCAACTAAACGTATGTCACTAATTGCTTTTTATCCCAATTTTGATAATTTTGGGGAACCTTTCCCACATGCATAGGATGGAGCGCACACGTGATCTGTCCTCTGACCATTTCCCTTCTTGATGCTCCACATGAGCTACCCAATCCAAACAATTCCCAAAAAGACTGGACTATAGAAAAGCAGATGGGTCAGCCTTCACTAACTACATGAAAATAAAGCTCCAATCTTCATTGTAAATGATATCATATTTTTAAGCATACCTACCTCTCCAACAACTTGCACATCAGTTTAGCAATGTATTGTTGACATGCTCATCACCAAGACTTCCTCTACCCTGACACCCCACCCCCACTGACTGAATGTCATATACAGTCCATGAATATCTCCACAGCTAAGCTAATAGAGAGCTAAGTTTTCTCTTATTTATGTGTATGACATCTAGTGTGAAACTACCATATGCAGCATGGAAACTATTAGTCACAGTTCTGAGGTAGCTACCCTTTTAAGAGCATGTAAACTGTCTTGTCATAGGCCTGTAGTGAAAAATATGGTGAGAATGCTCACTGTGACTAGAGGATATGAATCACTTTGTATTTTTGTTAAACATTTTCAGTATTATTTTTATGTAAGCTTTATGTATGGGTATGTATATTTGCGTGTAGGGACGTGTATGTATATACATGTGTATGGGGGTGGGTTGGGCCATTCTTTCGTCTGTTTCCTTGCGCTACGTCGCAAACACGGGAGACAGCGACAAAGCAAAATAATAATAATAATAATAATAATAATTTTATGTAAGCTGTATTATCATTTGTAATCGCCTTTAGCTCTCTAGTATGAATATGAAAAATGTTGAAAGGCAAATATTTTCTTTAGGAATGAATCTCCATCATTAAAATTGAAGTGAGGAATCTGTTCTTTAAACGAGGGAGTGGTGTGTACATAGACACTAACTACCCACTCTTATGCTTTATGCATTTGTATTCTAGCATTTAAACTCTTGATCAGTAGTAAAGTATTATGTTTAATAATCTGTGTGTTTCTTGGATTAAAGCTGTTTTCTCTTTACTTTGCTGCCAATTGAACTGCATTTTGATGTGTAATTTTATCTTGACACTAACACCAATTAGCCAAATGCCAGGAGTCATTAATTAAGAATTTGCATAGCAGTTTCTGGAGTCCATCATGTAATTGCTAGTTTTTGTGGACATAATTTGAACAAACCATCTGTATTTGACATTAGTATGGCTGTCATTAAAGTCGCTGGCTACAGATTGCCACTTTGGAAGTAATTTTGAAGTGTAGAAATATTACATATTTGCATATTAGACTTGATAGCTGTTTCCCGCGTCAGCAAGGTAGCGCCAGGAAACAGACAAAGAATGGCCCATCCACTCATACACACACACACATATTTTATTTTTATCATACTTTGTTGCTGTCTCCTGTGTTGGCGAGGTAACGCAAGGAAACAGATGAAAGAATGGCCCAACCCATGTATAGACATATACATGCATATATATACATACACTACCTCGCTATCGCGGGAAATGGCGAATAGTATGAAAAAAAAAAAAGAGTATACATACACAGACATATACATATATACACATGTACATAATTCATGCTTGCTGCCTTTATTCATATGAATCCTGTCGCCACGCTGCCAAACATGGAATGATGCCCCCTTCCCCCACGCGCGTGAGGTAGCGCTAGGCAAGACAACAAAGACCACATTCTTTCACACTCAGTCTCTAGCTCTCATGTTTAATTCACCGAAACCACAGCTCCCTTTCTGCATCCAGGCCCCACAAAACTTTCCATGGTTTACCCCAGATGCTTCACATCCCCTGGTTCAATCCATTGACAGCATGTGGACCCTGGTATACCACATCGTTCCAATTCACTCTATTCCTTGCACGCCTTTCACCCTCCTGCATGTTCAGGCCCCGATCACTCAAAATCTTTTCCACTCCATCCTTCCACCCCCAATTTGGTCTCCCACTTCTCGTGTTCTCAACCTCTGACATATATATATCCTCTTTGTCAATCTTTCCTCACTCATTCTCTCCATGTGACCAAACCTTTTCATTACACCCTCTTCTGCTCTCGTAACCACACACTTTTTATTACCACACATCCCTCTCACCCTTTCATTACTTGATCAAACCACCTCATACCACATATTGTCCTCAAACATTTCATTTCCAACACATCCACCCTCCTCCGCACAACCCTATCTATAGCCCATGCCTCGCAGCCGTATATCATTGTTGGAAATGCTATTCCTTCAAACATACCCATTTTTGCTCTCCGAGATAACGTTCTCACCTTCCACTCATTCTTGAATGCTCGCAGAACCTTCACTCCCTCCCCCACCCTGTGACTCACTTCCGCATCCATGGTTCCATCCACTGCCAAATCCACTCCCAGATATCTAAAACACTGCACTTCCTCCAGTTTCTCTCCATTCAAACTTACCTCTCAATTGACTTGTCCCTCAACCCTACTGTACTTAATAACCTTACTCTTATTCACATTTACTCTCAGCCTTTTTCTGTCACACACTTTACCAAACTCAGTCACCAGCTTCTGCAGTTTCTTACCCGAATCAGCCACCAGCGCTGTATCATCAGCGAACAACAACTGACTCACTTCCCAAGCCCTCTCATCCACAACAGACTGCATACTTGCCCCTCTTTCCAAAACCCTTGCATTCACCTTCCTAACAACCCCATCCATAAACAAATTTAACAACCATGGAGACATCATGCACCTCTTCCGCAAACCAACATTCACTAAGAACCAATCACTTTCCTCTCTTCCTACACGTACACATGCCTTACATCCTCGATAAAATCTTTTCACTTCTTCTAACAACTTGCCTCCCACACCATATATTCTTAATACCTTCCACAGAGCATCTCTATCAACTTTTTATCATATGCCTTCTCCAGATCCATAAATGCTACATACAAATCCATTTGCTTTTCTAAGTATTTCTCACATACATTTTTCAAAGCAGTCACCTGATCCACACATCCTCTACCACTTCTGAATCCACACTGCTCTTCCCCAATCTGATGCTCTGTACATACCTTCACCCTCCCATATAATTTCCCAGGAATACTCAACAAACTTATACCTCTGTAATTTAAGCACTCACTCTTATCCCCTTTGCCTTTGTACAATGGCACTATGCAACCATTCTGCCTGTCCTCAGGCACCTCGTCATGAGTCATACATACATTAAATAACCTTACCAACCAGTCAACAATACAGTCACCCCCCTTTTTTTTTTTCTTCTTTTTTTAATAAACTCCACTGCAATACCATCCAAACCTACTGCCTTGCCGGCTTTCATCTTCCGCAAAGCTTTTATTACCTCTTCTCTGTTTACCAAATCATTCTCCCTAACCCTCTCATTTTGCACACCACCTCAACCAAGACACCCTATATCTGCCACTCTATCATCAAACACATTCAACAAACCTTCAAAATACTGACTCCATTTCCTTCTCACATCACCACTACTTATTATCTCCCCATTAACCCCCTTCACTGATGTTTCCATTTGTTCCCTTGTCTTATGCACTTTATACTCTCTCACCCCAACTCTCATTTGCCCTCTTTTTTGCTTCTTGCACCTTTCTCTTGACTTCCTGCCTCTTTCTTTTATACATCTCCCAGTCATTTGCATTATTTCCCTGCAAACATCTTCCAAATGCCTCTCTCTTCTCTTTCACTAATAATCTTACTTCTTCATCCCACCACTCACTACCCTTTCTAATCTGCCCACCTCCCAACCTTCTCATGCCACAAACATCTTTTGCACAAGCCATCACTGCTTCCCTAAATACATCCCATTCCTCCCCCACTCCCCTTACGTCCTTTGTTCTCACCTTCTTCCATTCTGTACTCAGTCTCTCCTGGTACTTCCTCACACAAGTCTCCTTCCCAAGCTCACTTACTCTCACCACTCTCTTCACCCCAACATTCTCTCTTCTTTTCTGAAAACCTCAACAAATCTTCACCTTTGCCTCCACAAGATAATGATCAGACATCCTTCCAGTTGCACCTGTCAGCACATTAACATCCAAAAGTCTGTTTCGTGCGCCTATCAATTAATACGTAATCCAATAATGCTCTCTGGCCATCTCTCCTACTTACATACGTATACTTATGTATATCTCTCTTTTTAAACCAGTATTCCCGATCACCAATCCTTTTTCAGCACATGTATTTGTATGTATACATTGAAATGTATAGGTATGTATATTTGCGTGTGTGCGCGTTGTATGTATATACTTGTGTATGTGGGTGGGTTGGGCCAGTTTTATCTGTTTCCTTGCATTACCTCGCTAATGCGGGAGACGGCGACAAAGTATAATAAATGAAATAAATATATATTTGTGTGTGTACACGCTCATACAAACATATGCATACATATACATATCAACATTTTCTCATATACTTACACACACTTATACATACACATTTACATATTCATACTTGCTTGCCTTCATCTATTCATGGCACTACCCCTCCCCACAGGAAAGAGCATCACTACCCCTTGCCTCAGTGAGGTAGCGGTAGCGCCAGGAAAACAGACAAAAAAAGGCCACATCCAATCACACTCTGTCTCTAGCTGTCATGTGTAATGCACTGAAACCACAGCTCCCTATCCACATCCAGGCTCCAGAAACCTTTGCATGGTTTACCCCAGACATTTCACATGCCCTGTTTCATTTCATTGACGGTATGTCGACCCCGGTATACCACATCATTCCAATTCACTCTGTTCATTGCATGTCTCTCACCCTCCTGTATGTTCAAGCCCTGATCGCTCAAAATCTTTTTCACACCATCCCTCCACCTCCAATTTGGCCTCCTCCTCCTCCCTGTTCCTTCCACCTCTGACATATATCCTCTTTTTCACCCTTTTCTCCCTCATTCTCTCTGTGTCCAAACCATTTCAGCACCCTCTTGTGCTCTCTCAACCACACACTTTTTTATTTCCACACATCTCTGTTACCCTTTCATTATTTACTCTTTCAAACTGCTTTCCATCACATTGTCCTCAAGCATTTTATTTCCAACACATCCACCCACCTCCGCACAACTTTATCTATAGCCCATGCTTCGTAGCCCTATAATGTTGTTGGCACTATTATTCCTTCAAACATATCCATTTTTGCTGTTTGAAATTATATATATAGATAGAAGCCAATGATAAGTGGTGTCATTTAGTGCATGTGGGTCGTTAGGCTGACAAAACCCACCACTCGGGGAATTGTGCATTATCTGTACATATCTGCATATCCTGTATATTATCAAGATATCCTGTACCATACCTGATACCCTGTACCATACCTTCCTGTAACAGGAGTTCCTCCTGTCCTTATTATGCTCCTGTAGCACACAGAAAACTGGCTGCACACCAGGTGAGACCACAGGTCATAAACATTGTGATGTGTTTGCATATCGTGTACAGAAAGTGTAGGCCAATTGAGTCATGATTTTTCTGTCATGAGCATGAACAGTCTTAGGATATGTCGAAGATGGGTTTGTATTTTTGTCGTGATGGGGGATGTCCAGAGCAGAAGCGGAACAGTGTGGGGAGTGTGGTTTCTGATGGATGGATGTATGTCTTGTGGGCTGGACTTTAAGACTGAGTTGGGAGGTCAGTTGTTTAGTGTTCTTTGGGCTTCTTCTGTGTGTGTGTGTGTTTTGTTAGTTTTATATTTGTTGGGGTTGGTGGGATTTGAGAGATGTTACTGTAGTGTGAGGCAGGGGTAAGCTTTTTATTTTTACATAGATGTTGTTTGTTAGTGATATAGTGTTATGGTTGGGAGGGGTCTACTGCTGTTGCATAGAATTGAGTACCAGGCATGTTGAGGTGGAACTGAATTGGAAGTATCCTTTATTTTTAAATGTATTTATATTATAGATAGGGATGTCATTGTTGAATTTGCATTACCTACCACTGATTGGAGATCACAAGTGAAATTTTTCATTCATTATGATTTCCCTCATATATATTGAATTATACCCTTTACTTTTGTTCAGATGCGAGTACTCATATGTATTGGTAACTACCATGTAACATCAGTGAAGTGCAAAATGAGGAAAATTACCCTGTATGTTTCGGAATAACCTCATGTCATTTGTATGTTGATATTTGCTTTTGAAATATGTGGTACGAGATCATTATTGTTTCTTGAAATTGTTACAGGCAAGCGTGGGAAGGGAGTTCCCCGAGAGGAAACTACCCCAGCGCGTGAAAGTGTGGATGATGCTTCAGTGCAGCCTCAACAGTCACAACTGCAGGCACCACCACAGAAAGTGGCCACGCCTGCTATTGCTCCACAGCCAGACAGTAAATTCCCATCTCAGGTTCAAAATAATAAGGAAAAGAAGGATAAGGAGAAGACACCTGAACCAGTGCAGCCTATTAAACCTCAGCAACCAGTTCCACAGAAACCAACATCTCAGCCACCCTCCAAAGAGGCCACTCCTCAGCCTGTACCATCGCCCACACTTTCTGAAGAGCCCAAAAATGAACATCACTCTAAAGAAAGGGAAGTGAACAGTGTGGAGCGTGAAGTTAATAATGTGCATGAAGATAAAGAAGAGGAGAAAAAAGATGAAGGGCCACAACTTAAATACAGCTATAAGGAAGGTAAAGCGTTGAAAAATTTCCCTCATGTTGCATAATGGAAAGTATTGGGATTACAAATATGTAGTTGATTGGATTATTTTGTATATTTATGCATGTTCAGAGTATTCTGGTTCAGTGAAATAGCACCTGGAACAGACAAAACTGCTATATTTGCTCACATCCTCTCTCTGGCTCTTGTGTATTAATGAATTTAAATCAAGGCCCACCGTGTACAGCCATACCTCACACAGACCATTCCATGGTTTGGTATGACTCTTTCATGTGGTTTAGTTCAAGTTGCTGACAACACACTCGAACACATACACACGACATTCTCGCCTTAGAATAACATCGGGCAGTGATCCTTGTTTTTTCAAGATTTTAGAGGGATGCAGCTCATGGAGCCTAATGTGTACAAGTAAGGGTGGATAGGGAGAGGGCTAGAATGTGAAAGGGCATCTGATTGATATATGCATTAGATACTCGGTTTGAGTGTGCCAAATTTTGGGAGTTGAATGGAAACTTACCAAGTTCAAATTGAATGTAGGGATGTAGCTTTTTTATTTTTTACCTAAGTTTTGAGAGAGTGGACAATATTGGGGAAGTGAACTGGTGTATCTAAGTTACTTTATAAAAAAACTGAGATTTTACTTGACCAAAGGGGATAAAGTTTGAGCATAACCTGAAAAAATGTCAGTTGAACATCAAAATTCTTACCCTGATTGAAGTTATTTTTGGGTTGCAAGCTTTATTAATGTTTCTCTTAGTACTGTAGATTATTTTTAAGACTTCTAGCACTGCCTAAACCAAGAAAGTGTGGTTTGGAATAAAATATGAAATGTACCAAGATCAGTTGGCCATAACCAAATCTATGAATAAGAAGCTAAAGGAGATGAAAGAGATAACAAGCTAAAGTTATTGAGAGCTATGGAAAATTGTAAAGGAGCAAGACTAGCAAGTAGCACAATTAGAGGAGTAGTAGAGGAAACTTGGAAATTACTCCCAAGGATCATGAAGGATATAATATGATGAGAGAGGAACTTTGAAATCTTAGAAGTACAGTCTCTGATTGAGAACAAAAATCTATGTAGGAGATTCAGAAGATAAAAGTTGGGGAAAGAAGATGGTCATATAAAAGCAAAAATTTCATAAAGAATGTATTGGGTAGGGACTTGCTGATGGCATTTGTTTGTTTAGAGAAAGGGTTGGTGGTGGGCTGGGACGTCTAGAAAGCATTTTTGGCAGGTGGTTAACAGATAAAGAGCATGAAGAGGAACATAAACTTAAGGTCATACAAACAGAGGTAATTGTGATGCTGTCAAAAGAATAACACATACACACTCTTAGAGAAGCAGCAATCATGGAAGTATATGAGTTAGTAGATCAAGGTATGGAAAAGTAGAGAGCATACAGGACCAGTCCTTGCTAGCTAGATTAGAGATTTTAAAAGTCAGACACACAGATGTTGAGAGCTCAACACTGATTTATTTAGGTGAAAAAATAGGCTCAACCTGTTGCCATTGTCCTGTATTAGAGGAATGACTAAGTAGACAAACTGACTGCTCTTAAATATTGGAAGAGCTTTCAAGTAAATGAGTAAGGAAACTTGGAGCAAGCTGTTCATATCCTTCACAAAACCAAAACTAGAGTATGCTTTTCAAGTTTGGTCACCACACATAAAGAAGCACAATGGGCAAACAGAGAAAGTCCAGATGGAGGCAACAAAGATGGAACTAGAATTACGTGCTGATTTATAGAGTGCGCTAGTCTTTAAATTTACCCACCTTGGAAGAGAGAAGAGTGAGGGGTGACTTCATCTCTTGAAAGTTTTGAAAATGGGTTGATGATGTGAACAGTTCAGGTGTAGTGATAGAGCAGCCATAGGGTATTGAATGAATTTCAGAAGCTTGTTAAGTAGGATGTAAAGGAGTACTTTTTTGATGTAGGTGGTGAGTGAATGGAATAGAATGACTGGGACATGGGTGATGTGGATGGCATACATGAATTTAAGAATTTATATGACAGAACATTTAAAAGATAGGGCCCCTCAAGTGTAAAACCCACACCCTATACAGTACAAATTGGTACTTGCACAACATTCGTAAGTTCAAGAAATTGAAGGATGATAGAGAATATTCAAGATCAATTATGGCCACATTTTGCTCTGTTGTCATCTGTCTGTGAAGTACCTAACCAGGAAAAGAAATTTAGAAACAAGGCAGAATTCATTGGTGGTTATTCATCAACCAGAATAGATTCAGGGAAGAGGAGAAACACAAAGAATATAGTGAAATGGCAAAAATGGGGGAATGACAAAGGGAGCAGGAGGGTAGAACAACCTTACGAGCTTTGCAAACATAGTAGGAATGTTAGGTGATGGAAGTGTCAGAGTGAAAGTAACGTATTCATATGTAGAAAGATTATTAGTAAAGGGTAAAGTAGAATTTAGGTCATATCAGGCAAAATGTACCTGATGATGATGATGTGCACACAAAGCTTACTAAAGAGGTAAAATCTCATCTGTTCTGCCCAGAAGGGTACATGATATTCAGAAGGGATGGAGAAGGCAAAGTTAAAAAGGTTGGCCTTCCTGATAAAAGACCTCATTATGTTAAAAGAAGTGAGTGAAAGAAGGCCTGTTCTGACTACATAATAGGAAGAGTAAATGTAGGAAAGAAATTCATAGTAGTATGACATTATATAACCCTTGAAAGAATTACAATGATCCATAAGAGAGATACAGTGATAATGAATGAACTTTCAGAGTTGTATATAGAAATGGTAAAATGTACACTTCTCATTGATGGTAAAGTACTAATGATGTGGAATTTCATTTATACAGGGATGAATGGAGGAGTGGTGAAGGGAGTCATTGAGACAAAAAAGATTTAAAGCATGTATAGGAAAATTTTCTTTACCAGCATATCGATGAAGATACTAGGATAATGGGACTGATATGCCATTGTTACTGGACTTTACCTTAACTTGTACCATCCTTTTGCAGAGACTACGATATCGATGTCAGTAGAGAATGCTGAAAGGATGCAAAGAGAGAGATATATTTTCTTCCAATCTGCCTTTGAGAACAATATACTTTTCAGTGGTATCATTTAGTATGGAGAAAGTCAAGAAATCAAAAACAACACATAATACAGGATGGACACATACATTGTCATAAGCCAGTTAAATAATGTGAAAGATCCTTGGGTAATAATGTTTAGTGATTTAACTTTCAGCACACAACAAAATAAGTTTCCTCCTTCATAAGGATGTTACATACCTAAAGTACCTATGAGATTTTATCATAGTGGCAGGGCTAGCATGTTGCATTCATGTTTTCTATACGATGACAAATGATATTTCTTTGGACTGCTTTGCTTCAACTCCTCACTCTTTTTGCTGGTATTATACTGCTCTGGCACTTTCTTCAGCCATGATTGAATGTTGTCGTAGTCACTTCTTGTAAGTGTATGGGATTACTTATGATTTTTTTTTCATACATATTCGCCATTTCCCGCATTAGTGAGGTAGCGTTAAGAACAGAGGACTGAGCCTCAGAGGGAACATCCTCACTTGGCCCCCTTCTCTGTTCCTTCTTTTAGAAAAAGTTAAATGGGAGGGGAGGATTTCCAGCCCCCGCTCCCTCCCCTTTCAGTTGCCTCCTACGACATGCAGGGAATACGTGGGAAGTATTCTTTCTCCCCTATCCCCAGGGGATAGATGATATTAGATGATAATTTTGAACTTCTTGATAGACTTTCATGTATCATTGTCTAATGCATTTTTGGTGTTTTTAGGATTTACTCTTGACATAATGATTCTATATCATCCTCATCTCTTTACATGTAGGTTATGAACATAATTTTTTTATTCCCAATGTTAGTTGTTAGGCTCTTATTCATGTATTATCACATATGTTACCCCCACATTCATTAGAGACTAAACCTTTAGTTCTTTTCATCATTCAAGGTAATTTATATGCTCCATTCCATTATAATCTGTTAGCATGATAACTTAGCAACATTATCTGTTATACACTTCAGGCTTGCCCAGAAGGACATACATTTACAAAGGTCATCATAGTAAAAACTAAGGAGTGGTAAATTATAGGAGGTACAGGTTTATAACTTATGTATTAGGCAAAAATATAACTATTGGCAAGCTAATCTTCAAAGTTTTTTCTTGTGGTTGGACTTCAGGTAATGTAAGATTTTTGTCTCTATGAGATGCTTACTCTGACTGTTGCTGATTTCTGTTATTTATGGACCCTCGTAGTCAGTAGCCCTGTAGATTATCAAAGGTTGACTGCATTATACCTATTTATTATTTTTTTTTCATAGTTTGTGTTAGGGAGGTTTTTTTTTTTTTTTTTTTATATACTTTGTCGCTGTCTCCCGCGTTTGCGAGGTAGCGCAAGGAAACAGACGAAAGAAATGGCCCAACCCCCCCATACACATGTACATACACACGTCCACACACGCAAATATACACACCTACACAGCTTTCCATGGTTCACCCCAGACGCTTCACGTGCCTTGATTCAATCCACTGACAGCACGTCAACCCCTGTATACCACATCGCTCCAATTCACTCTATTCCTTGCCCTCCTTTCACCCTCCTGCATGTTCAGGCCCCGATCACACAAAATCCTTTTCACTCCATCTTTCCACCTCCAATTTGGTCTCCCTCTTCTCCTCGTTCCCTCCACCTCCGACACATATATCCTCTTGGTCAATCTTTCCTCACTCATTCTCTCCATGTGCCCAAACCATTTCAAAACACCCTCTTCTGCTCTCTCAACCACGCTCTTTTTATTTCCACACATCTCTCTTACCCCTACGTTACTTACTCGATCAAACCACCTCACACCACACATTGTCCTCAAACATCTCATTTCCAGCACATCCATCCTCCTGCGCACAACTCTATCCATAGCCCACGCCTCGCAACCATACAACATTGTTGGAACTACTATTCCCTCAAACATACCCATTTTTGCTTTCCGGGATAATGTTCTCGACTTCCACACATTTTTCAAGGCTCCCAAAATTTTCGCCCCCTCCCCCACCCTATGATCCACTTCCGCTTCCATGGTTCCATCCGCTGACAGATCCACTCCCAGATATCTAAAACACTTCACTTCCTCCAGTTTTTCACCATTCAAACTCACCTCCCAATTGACTTGACCCTCAACCCTACTGTACCTAATAACCTTGCTCTTATTCACATTTACTCTTAACTTTCTTCTTCCACACACTTTACCAAACTCCGTCACCAGCTTCTGCAGTTTCTCACATGAATCCGCCACCAGCGCTGTATCATCAGCGAACAACAACTGACTCACTTCCCAAGCTCTCTCATCCCCAACAGACTTCATACTTGCCCCTCTTTCCAAAACTCTTGCATTTACCTCCCTAACAACCCCATCCATAAACAAATTAAACAACCATGGAGACATCACACACCCCTGCCGCAAACCTACATTCACTGTTAGGGAGGTAGCACTAGGAATAGACTAAGAAATGGCACTCACTTTCTGTCAGTATAATGTATTGAAACCAGAGCTCACTTATCCACAACCATACCCCCCCAGATATTTCCATTGTTCCCCTGACCATTTCATGTGCTCTGTTTAAGATAGCTCATATGGTATGGGAACATATTGAATGCATGGACTTAACTAGGCTAGTTAACACACTAAATAATGTTAAAGAATTGCTCTTTGAGAAATATTATCATAATTCTTTTGTTTTTCTGTTTCAGACCAGTGGAGTCCAGTTAATCCGGATGGGAAGCGTCAGTATGATAGAATATTTCTTTTGGAACTACAGAATAATCCTCTTTCACTTAAGAAGCCTGAAGCACTGCCAAATTTAGAAGTAGTGAGAGATGTACCAGGCAGGGTATGTTGAACAGTTGTTGTTCAGTATCGCTTAACAAATATTTGCATATTTTTATTTGGAGATAGTTCTAGTGATCTGGGGAATAAAAATATACCCTTGATAAAGCAATTTTCAAATAGTATTACATCATGTTCCCTTCTCCTTTGTTGTACTCCTGTCTGTGTTTGTGGAATTTGGAATGAGCGTCAACAGTATTTGGGTTAAACACTGGCTCTTCAAATTATGAACATAAACACTAGGCAACTCCAATATAAGTCATGAAGATATATTCATTGAAAGCCAGCAAAATTCTTATATACCCTGTTCTATAATGATTATTGTATAATATAGGGGATAGGGGAGAAAGAATACTTCCCATGTTTTCCCTGCGTGTCATAGAAGACGACTAAAAGGGGAGGGAGTGGGGGGCTGGAAATCCTCCCCTTTCGCTTTTTTTTTTTCCCCAAAAAAAGAGGGAGCAGAGAAGGGGGCCAGGTGAGGATATTCCCTCAAAGGCCCAGTCCTCTGTTCTCAACACTACCTCGCTAATGCGGGAAATGGCGAATAGTATGAAAGAAAGAAAAAATATCAATTAAAAGTGAAATCAGATATCTTGCTAATGACACTAGATAGAGAAAAATTATAGTATTGGGTGAATATTGAAAAGAGATACATATAGACTTGCATCCAGTGAACTAATATGTTGAGCTAAATTTGATAGAATTTTATCAAAAATAAGCAAATAAGCTAGAACAAGGAAGTCGTGGAAAGATGGATGATATATATATTGGTGAAGCTGTACAAAGCCTTTCAGGAAAAATGATAGAAACAGAATATTGTCAGAGATCTAGGAGTCATCATGAATGAGAAACTAAGAGTTCATATTGGTAAGATATGGTGTAATAAGAATTCTCAATATTAGACAAAAGAATTTTCACAGCATACATAAACAGAATTGCAAAGCAATTCAAACAGCAACAGACCACTTGTTCCCTTTGATGATGTTTGTGATGTGAAAATCATAGATGAGTGTGGTAAGAGTAGAAAGATACATATTAAAAATGGGAAAGCATTATAAACTTCAAGTAGCTAAGGAGGCTCAATTAATGTCATTATAGATTTGAAGTGGCATACTTATCAATTTTAATCTTGAACATATCTGTGGTATTAATTTCATCCTTCTAATTGGTAAATCGCCCAATATATTGGCAATCCTATTGAAGAGAAAGTATTTCGATTCATACGAGGTAAAACATTTGCCTTAGCTACATTTGTAACCATTACTATGAGTGAAATCAGACAAATTTATCCGCATGTAAGTTGTTAGATCCGTTAAGGTCTTCGAAGTCTTTGATAATCAATTTTGAATGCCTGTATCAGATCACCCTTAAAAGTCTCTATTCTAAAGTAAATAGATTTTTAAGTAGTTTACTTGGCTCTCATAGGATTTATTTGTCCGTGTAGCTCTTCTCTGTACTGTCTTCAATCTGTCTTGTGTCTTTCCTCAAGTAGGTTGACTGAAACAGAACAATATTCAAGATAGGAATTTGTGAGTGACTTGTAAAGAGTAAGGATTATTTCCTTTTACTTGATTTTGATGGCCCCCTCCTGTAAATATCCAAGAATTTTGTTTGCCTTTTTGACTGCTTCTGTGCGTTGTGTACTTAACTTCAGATTACCAGAATTGACTGCTTCTGTGCATTGTTTACTTAAGATTACCAGAAATTAGTACGCACAAGTTTTTTCTTCATTTACCTTTTTCAGTTCAACAGAATTTATACTGTAGCTTTCCTTGTATATTTACTGCTGAAATGTTTATCTTTGTACTTTTTGATATTAAAATTCATTTGCCACCAATGAGCCCAGTCCATCATTTTGTCTGGTGTCCTTTGAAGCTGTAGACATTCAGATTCTGTTGTAGATTTATTTCCCAACTTAGTGTTGTCTGCAAATTTCGATATCATTAGTATATATATGTAAGAAAACTGATCCCAAGACTGATCCTTATGGTATACCACATATTACCTTTAACCACCCTGAGGCTTGACCATAAATCACAACTCTTTGTTTGCTGCCAGCTGAGCATTTTCCTAACTGAAATACAACCCCATCTATACCATATTACGTGACTTTAGTTAGTATCCTTTGATATGGAACTTCATCGAATGGTGTTGAAAATCTAGACAGATGACATCACTTACTTTACTTTCATCATGCTTGTTGATCATATTAAAAAGATCAGGCAGATTTGTCAGTCATGAACAATTTTGTTGAAAACCATGCAAAGAGGGCTTTATTATTTAGTGGTCGCCTAGATGGTTTACAGTCTTGTCTTGAATGATGTGTCCGTAAGTTTTCCAACCATAGACATTAAGCTGACTGGATGATGATTTCGAGCATTGATTTATTTCCTTTTTAGAAATTGGGTTTTACAATAACAAGCTTCCATTTCTCATTTCTTGCCACTTTCATTGTCCTGGGTTAAAACTGATTAGGGCCTGCTATTTTAATTTTTTTTCATTTTGTTTACTGTTGATACATCTTCACCTGTTATATCCATGTCACAAATTTTTTTTATCTCTTGGCCTTAGGACTAAATTTGGGACATGAGCTGTATCTTCACTTGTAAATACAAATGCTCAAAAGTCATTTAAAGTCTGTGCCATCTCTTTTCTGTCATGAACCAAATTGCCATTTTCAGTCATTAATGGACCACTCAACTTGGTAATGACACTCTTGCTTTTAACTTGCCCCTAAAATTCCTTTAGGTTTGTTATTTTCGGCAGTATACACTTCATACTGACATTTATGTATGTTTTATTCTTTTTGCAGTCTTACACAATTTGCTCCCTCAAACTGGTTATTGGTATCTCAAAGCTTCTTATGTACTGCTTTCTTGCATGACAGAGATAGCCCTACGTCATCGTTCCACCTTTTTGGCTTCACATTAGAAAGGGACAGTTTACTACTTTGAACATTTTACTGAAGTTTTCCTAAACTTTATCCATATGTATGGCTTTCATTTGTAATATCGTCCCAAGTTTGCCTGTCAGGAGCAATGTGTAGCTCTTTGAAATTTGCAGGTCTAAATTTTTTTCCCAACTCTTGTGTTGACTAGCATTACGGGCAGTCTTGAAAGTTAACTCAAAAAAAGTAATTCGCTGATGATCATTTGAACCAAACTTAATCTTTCTAAATGAGATCCTCATTTGTACTTAGAACTAAATCAAATATAATCTCATCCTTTGTAGGTTAATCAACTAATTGTATCAGAGCTCTATGATAGATTTAGGTAAAACCCATAACTTAAGCTTCTGAAATGGGATATTCCCCAATTAAGATAGTGGCAGTAAAGGCTAAAAAGTGGCACTGGAGTTCTTTAGTTATGGAGAGACTGTTGCCATAGCCACCCTTTTGAGGGTATTCCAATTGGAACAGGCATCAGAGATATAGATAGATATAAGATAGTGGTATGTTAGAATCTTTGATTGAATCATTCTCATTGCTGATTTCTGCTATTTGATGATAGTCATCTGCTTCAGGTGTCTCTGCTCAGGGCTTGTAAACTAATTTTGCTGTTATTTTCTTTTGGAACTTACCCTTGATTTCTTCAAAAATGAGTTCATTTATCAGCAGCTACTAAATTTTTCAGCACAGGAGTTAGGTAAGGTGTAAGAAAGAGCAAGACATAACTGCATACTTTATTTCCCATATCACCATTAAGTATAGTATACCCAGAAATGGCATATTCATTGAGGAAATCTCTCATATCAAACAAAGAATTTAAGATTTTTTTCTGATATCTAACAAAGAATTTAAGATACTGTTTGTCATAACTTTCTAACTACATTTACTCTAACTCCCGAAATTTGTTACAAATACTTTTTGCATTAGCATAGAAAAATTCTGATATATGACAAAGACTTATTTGTTGGTATATATATGGAATCCAGAGAAGCTCTGGTGCTTTTATTCTTCTGAATTATTTTAATTGTGTATTTAACTAAATCCAAGCTCCAGCTAACGTTAGCAGGACACTTGCCATCTTTAGTGTGCGTAATCACCTGTATTTTCTCAAAAATCATGTTCTGTGCTTGGTCATATCACCAGTACTATTACCTTTAGTTTTTCATTGATACATGTGGGTCTCTTGCACCCACAAAATGGAGGTAAAAATAAGAAAAAATTAATGTGTTATACTTTAGTAAACATGGGTCATAAGGAGAGTACTCAAAACTGGCTGGATTGGGTGATGGTTGGTTTAATACTGATCAATGCAGTCTTTCTGTTGGTTGAGTGCACAGGTCATAGAAAAGTAAGACAAGTTTTTGTTGTATTTTCATGTATGGATCTTTTTGGAATTTTTATCATGCTGACAAGAGATTGAGAGAGCTGCTGTATTGTTACCCATGGGAACTCTCTTCCTATGAAAGTTTAAGGAACTTGATATATATAGGCTACAAAGAATCAAGGTTTTATGATAATTTATGCTTGACAAGAAATTGATATAAGAAAATGTACTCAGATTGAGAGCTGTTGTTTGAAAGAAACTGATTAGTTTTATAAGATACCAATGTAGTATAATAAAAAGTCATGTAACAAAAAGATGAAAAAATCAAGTGTGAAAGATGGAGGGACATACTTTTCAGGTAAAGTGAGAAAACGAGAAAGGTCTAAGTGCTGAAACTAATCATGGAAAACAGAACATGTGGATTAAAAACTTTTCCTGATGATCCTGAGGTGACAAATAAATGGTTTGTAGCTGTTGAGAATCACTTTCATAGTTTTATAGCATAAGAGATGAACACTGTACAGTGGCTCTTCCTCTTAGCAAAATGTTATAGTTACAAATTGTTTGGTAGGTAATTTTGCTCTTGGTGATGATCACTTTACACTGATGTAAAGACATTCATTTATGAGTTACTTACGAAAATGCTTTGTTTACAGCCCAAAGGTTTCGATCCAAGAGGTCCTCTGGCTCACGTTGGTGGTGGTCCTGACTTTACTCCTGATTATGTGAAGTCAACAATGGGTAATAAGGTAATATTAAAGTCATTAAGCAAGTAAGTTTAGTGAATAAATTTGTCATTTCTCATGAAAGTGTTTGAGTAGACATTTGTGACTTATGTTAAAGCAGTATTTCCTTACTATTTTTATTTTAGCAGGCGAGAATGGTTAGCCGCAATAGTCAGCAGCGACGTGAACCAGGTGGGCCAGTGAATAGAGGTGGTGGTCGAAGTGTACAGGCCAAAGTAATAATTATCCCTCACTCAGCTGGACGAGAACCAAAGCTGAAGACAGCTGAGAATGCATGGAAACCTTCAGTTAAAGAGAACAAGGCAGCAGATGATGCAAAGGCACAGAAGGATGAGGCAAGTGTTACTTTTTTTTTTTTTTTTTTTTTTTTTTTTTTTTTTTGCTAAGTCTCTCTCTCTCTCTCTCTCTCTCTCCCAACAACTATTTAGCCAAAAAGAAAAGAAAGGTATAACTTATGCATAGCTACAAATTGCAGATATTTATTTTTGCTTTGTCGCTGTCTCCCGCGTTTGCGAGGTAGTGCAAGGAAACAGACGAAAGAATGGCCCAACCCACCCACATACACATGTATATACATACACGTCCACACACGCAAATATACATACTTGTACATCTCAACGTATACATATATATATACACACACAGACATATACATATATACACATGTACATACTTCACACTGTTTGCAGATACAAATGATAATTTGGTAAACCTAGAAGCCTCTCAGTAGGGGAGATACAGAGTTAAGTCATCAAGAATACCAAAGAACATACCAGAAGGTAAATCCAACTAGAATATATGATAGTCCAACCAGAAAGTTAAGGATTAATCTGTGTATTGCCAGGAGAAAGAATAACAACATGCATGGAACAACTCCAGAAACATTTGATTCTGTAACATCCACTTTAAAAAAAAAGATTCTCCCAACCCTTAGAACTTGGGTATTTCAAGTCACCAGCTTCTGCAGTTTCTCACCCTAATCAGCCACTAGTGTATCATCACTAAACTCATCCACATACACATGTATATACATAAACGCCCATACACGCACATGTACATACATATACATTTCAACGTATACCTACACGTACATACACAGACATATACATATATACACTGTATATATTCACATATGCTGCCTTCACCCATTCCTGTCGCCATTCTGCTATACATGAAATAACATATCCCCCCATCCCCCAGCAAGGTAGCACAAGGAAAAGACAAAAAAAGGACACATTCATTCACACTCAGTTTAGCTGTCATGTGTAATGCACCGAAACCACAGCTCCCTATCCACATCCAGGCACCACAGAACTTTCCATGGTTTACCCCAGACACTTAACATACCTTGGTTCAATCCATTGACAGCATGTCGACCCTGATATACCACATCGTTCCACTTCACTCTATTCCTTGCATGCCTTTCATCCACCTGTATGTTCGGGTCCCGATTGCTCAAAATCTTTTTCACTCCATCCTTCCACCTCCAATTTGGTCTCCTGCTTCTCCTTGTTCCCTCCACTTCATGTACATATATCCTCTTTGTCAATCTTTCCTCACTAATTCTCTCCATGTGTCCAAATCATTTCAACACACCCCCTTCTGCTCTTTCAGCCACGCTCTTTTTATTACCACATATCTCTCTTACCCTTTCATGACTTACATGATCAAACCACCTCACACCACATGTTATTCTCAAGCATTTCATTTTCAACACATCCATCCTCCTCCGCACAACCCTATCAATAGCCCATGCCTCGCAACCGTATAACATTGTTGGAATCACTATTCCTTCAAACATATCCATTTTTGCTTTCTGAGATAACATTCTCCAATGCTCCCAGAACCTTTGCCCCCTCCCCCATTCCCCAATCTGATGCTCTGTACATGCCTTCACCCTCTCAATCAATACCCTCCCATATAATTTACCAGGAATACTCAACAAACTTATACCTCTGTAATTTGAGCACTCACTCTTATCCCCTTTGCCTTTGTACAATGGCACTATGCACGCATTCCGCCAATCCTCAGGCACCTCACCATGAGTCATACATACATTAAATAACCTTACCAACCAGTCAGTAATACATACATAATATATACATACTTTTTTTTTTTTTTTTTTTTCTCATACTATTCGCCATTTCCCGCGATAGCGAGGTAGCGTTAAGAACAGAGGACTGGGCCTTTGAGGGAATATCCTCACCTGGCCCTCTTCTCTGTTCCTTCTTTTGGGGGGAAAAAAAAAAAAGAGAGAGAGGGGAGGATTTCCAGCCCCCCCCCCCAGTCGCCTTCTACAACACGCAGGGAATACGTGGGAAGTATTCTTTCTCCCCTATCCCCAGGGAAAATACATACATATATATATATATATATATATATATATATATATATATATATATATATATATATATATATATTTATATATATATATATATATATATATATATATATATATATATATATATATATATATATATATATATATATATATATATATATATACACATACACATACACACGCACATATACACACACATATACATATATATACATATGAAAATATATATTTATTTTGCTTTGTCGCTGTCTCCCGCGTTTGCGAGGTAGCGCAAGGAAACAGACGAAAGAAATGGCACAATATTATGGTATGTTTTTTCGGGATTATTGCAGTTCTGTAGCTCATAAAACATTAACAACTCGGTGCACTTTTTCCAGACAGATGCTCTTCCCTCTGTGTATTGTCTGAATGGGCAGGCCTCCAAAATTTCTTGAATTGTGTGTTTGCAAAATTGATTGATAGTGTAGGAAGGTAACCCTGCAGTTTGAAAAGATTTGCGTGCATATTGCTTTTGACAAAAGGTAAACAAAATATTTTCTTTAATGTATCCATGTTTTTTATTTCTAGGTGGTGAAAACAATGAGGGGAATCTTGAATAAACTTACACCAGAAAAGTTTGAAAGATTAGTTGATACAGTGAAGGCATTGCCTATCAACACCACAGAAAGACTTTCTGCAGTTATTGACCTCATTTTTGAAAAGGTATGTGGGTATTTTTATCAGTTGTAAATTTCTATGAAATGTTATTGTGCTATTGTAACATGGTTCTGATTATTTTCCCTTTTACAGGCTGTGGATGAACAGGGGTTTTCTTCTACATATGCTCAGATGTGTCATGTTCTCTCCTTGATGTCCGTTCGAGGAAGTGGTGCTGATTCTGGAAACTCCGGTAAATCAGAAGTCAAGTTCCGGAATCTCATCATTAATAAGTGTCAAAAGGAATTTGAAAAGGATAATATTGATGAATTCAAGTGTAAAAAATGCAAGGAGATAGATGCCTGTACTGATGTAAGTTTTTAAACTGAAATGCAGAGTTCAGTTCTTTTCATTATTTCAATTTAAACTTTTTAAGGTTCTTATAATAGAGAAAATAGTGGGTAGTGGTTGGTTGGCAAACACTGACCAGGGAGGTATATGACTAGGACTACCTGTCTGGATATCAGGAGGGTTAGTGATGGCTGTGGAGTGTGCCAGCAGTTTTGGAAAGAGGGGCAAGTATGCAGTCTGTTGTGGATGAGAGCTTGGGAAGTGAGTCAGTTGTTCGCTGATGATACAGCGCTGGTGGCTGTTAGGGTGAGAAACTGCAGAAACTGGTGACTGAGTTTGGTAAAGTATTGTGAAAGAAGAAAGTGGTTGTCTCAGCACATTAACATCCAAAAGTCTCTTTCCCATGACCATCAATTAACACATAATCCAATATTGCTCTTTGGCCATCTCCCACTTACATATGTATATCTCTTTTTAAACCAGGTAATCCCAATCACCAATCTTTTTTCAGCACACAAATCTACAAGCTCTTCACCATTTCCATTTACAACACTGAACACCCCATGTTCTCCAGTTATTCCCTCAACTGCCACATTACTCACCTTTGCATTTAAATCGCCCATCATTATAACCCGGTCTCAAGCATGAAAGCTGCTAACACAGTTGCTCAGCTGCTCCCAGAATACTTGCCTCTCATGACCAGGTTCATGACTTTTAACTTATGGTGGAGCCTGGCAACACCACAACTGCATATTTAGAAGTGATCATAAAAAATAAGCTGATGCAAACAATATGGTAATGACTGAGCTGGCAAGAGTGGGACTGACAGGGTTGGGATGTAGGCAGATGTGGTTTGCTGCTAGATGTATGAGCAGAGCTATTCTTATGGCAAATGCATACAAGTAGTAATTAAACCCACTTAAACCAAATTTTTTTGATCAGCATTCAAACACACAATTTGCAGATGAAAACTTTGAGACTATAGATAATGCATAAATTAGGTAGTATTAGTAGTCATTAGTGACATTAGGTTGGAGCCTCTGCAAACACAGTGCTAACAGCTCTCTACGTAGCAGTGGCTTTTTTTCTGTGGTTAGTGCTATGTGCTGCCTTTCAGCAGAATGGTAGGAGCAACAGATAGAAGTAGAAGGTAGGATTTTTAGGTTGAGACATGAGGTAGAAAGGTAGAAGTAGTTGGTAGGAATATAATGTAGAAGTCAGTTGGAACATTAGGTAGGAGCCTGTACAAACACAGTGCTAACAGCTCTCTACGTAGCAGTGGCTTTTTTCTGTGGTTAGTGCTATGTGCTGCCTTTCAGCAGAATGGTAGGAGCAACAGATAGAAGTAGAAGGTAGGATTTTTAGGTTGAGACATGAGGTAGAAAGGTAGAAGTAGTTGGTAGGAATATAATGTAGAAGTCAGTTGGAACATTAGGTAGGAGCCTGTACAACACAGTGCTAGACTGGCTCTCTACGTAGCAGTGGCTTTTTTCTGTGGTTAGTGCTATGTGCTGCCTTTCAGCAGAATGGTAGGAGCAACAGATAGAAGTAGAAGGTAGGATTTTTAGGTTGAGACATGAGGTAGAAAGGTAGAAGTAGTTGGTAGGAATATAATGTAGAAGTCAGTTGGAACATTAGGTAGGAGCCTGTACAACACAGTGCTAGACTGGCTCTCTACGTAGCAGTGGCTTTTTTCTGTGGTTAGTGCTATGTGCTGCCTTTCAGCAGAATGGTAGGAGCAACAGATAGAAGTAGAAGGTAGGATTTTTAGGTTGAGACATGAGGTAGAAAGGTAGAAGTAGTTGGTAGGAATATAATGTAGAAGTCAGTTGGAACATTAGGTAGGAGCCTGTACAAACCAGTGCTAGACTGGCTCTCTACGTAGCAGTGGCTTTTTTCTGTGGTTAGTGCTATGTGCTGCCTTTCAGCAGAATGGTAGGAGCAACAGATAGAAGTAGAAGGTAGGATTTTTAGGTTGAGACATGAGGTAGAAAGGTAGAAGTAGTTGGTAGGAATATAATGTAGAAGTCAGTTGGAACATTAGGTAGGAGCCTGTACAAACCAGTGCTAGACTGGCTCTCTACGTAGCAGTGGCTTTTTTCTGTGGTTAGTGCTATGTGCTGCCTTTCAGCAGAATGGTAGGAGCAACAGATAGAAGTAGAAGGTAGGATTTTTAGGTTGAGACATGAGGTAGAAAGGTAGAAGTAGTTGGTAGGAATATAATGTAGAAGTCAGTTGGAACATTAGGTAGGAGCCTGTACAAAACACTGTGCTAGACTGGCTCTCTACGTAGCAGTGGCTTTTTCTGTGGTTAGTGCTATGTGCTGCCTTTCAGCAGAATGGTAGGAGCAACAGATAGAAGTAGAAGGTAGGATTTTTAGGTTGAGACATGAGGTAGAAAGGTAGAAGTAGTTGGTAGGAATATAATGTAGAAGTCAGTTGGAACATTAGGTAGGAGCCTGTACAAACACAGTGCTAACAGCTCTCTACGTAGCAGTGGCTTTTTCTGTGGTTAGTGCTATGTGCTGCCTTTCAGCAGAATGGTAGGAGCAACAGATAGAAGTAGAAGGTAGGATTTTTAGGTTGAGACATGAGGTAGAAAGGTAGAAGTAGTTGGTAGGAATATAATGTAGAAGTCAGTTGGAACATTAGGTAGGAGCCTGTACAAACCAGTGCTAGACTGGCTCTCTACGTAGCAGTGGCTTTTTTTCTGTGGTTAGTGCTATGTGCTGCCTTTCAGCAGAATGGTAGGAGCAACAGATAGAAGTAGAAGGTAGGATTTTTAGGTTGAGACATGAGGTAGAAAGGTAGAAGTAGTTGGTAGGAATATAATGTAGAAGTCAGTTGGAACATTAGGTAGGAGCCTGTACAACACAGTGCTAGACTGGCTCTCTACGTAGCAGTGGCTTTTTTCTGTGGTTAGTGCTATGTGCTGCCTTTCAGCAGAATGGTAGGAGCAACAGATAGAAGTAGAAGGTAGGATTTTTAGGTTGAGACATGAGGTAGAAAGGTAGAAGTAGTTGGTAGGAATATAATGTAGAAGTCAGTTGGAACATTAGGTAGGAGCCTGTACAAACCAGTGCTAGACTGGCTCTCTACGTAGCAGTGGCTTTTTTCTGTGGTTAGTGCTATGTGCTGCCTTTCAGCAGAATGGTAGGAGCAACAGATAGAAGTAGAAGGTAGGATTTTTAGGTTGAGACATGAGGTAGAAAGGTAGAAGTAGTTGGTAGGAATATAATGTAGAAGTCAGTTGGAACATTAGGTAGGAGCCTGTACAAACACAGTGCTAACAGCTCTCTACGTAGCAGTGGCTTTTTTTCTGTGGTTAGTGCTATGTGCTGCCTTTCAGCAGAATGGTAGGAGCAACAGATAGAAGTAGAAGGTAGGATTTTTAGGTTGAGACATGAGGTAGAAAGGTAGAAGTAGTTGGTAGGAATATAATGTAGAAGTCAGTTGGAACATTAGGTAGGAGCCTGTACAAACACAGTGCTAACAGCTCTCTACGTAGCAGTGGCTTTTTTTCTGTGGTTAGTGCTATGTGCTGCCTTTCAGCAGAATGGTAGGAGCAACAGATAGAAGTAGAAGGTAGGATTTTTAGGTTGAGACATGAGGTAGAAAGGTAGAAGTAGTTGGTAGGAATATAATGTAGAAGTCAGTTGGAACATTAGGTAGGAGCCTGTACAACACAGTGCTAGACTGGCTCTCTACGTAGCAGTGGCTTTTTTCTGTGGTTAGTGCTATGTGCTGCCTTTCAGCAGAATGGTAGGAGCAACAGATAGAAGTAGAAGGTAGGATTTTTAGGTTGAGACATGAGGTAGAAAGGTAGAAGTAGTTGGTAGGAATATAATGTAGAAGTCAGTTGGAACATTAGGTAGGAGCCTGTACAAACACAGTGCTAACAGCTCTCTACGTAGCAGTGGCTTTTTTTCTGTGGTTAGTGCTATGTGCTGCCTTTCAGCAGAATGGTAGGAGCAACAGATAGAAGTAGAAGGTAGGATTTTTAGGTTGAGACATGAGGTAGAAAGGTAGAAGTAGTTGGTAGGAATATAATGTAGAAGTCAGTTGGAACATTAGGTAGGAGCCTGTACAAACCAGTGCTAGACTGGCTCTCTACGTAGCAGTGGCTTTTTTCTGTGGTTAGTGCTATGTGCTGCCTTTCAGCAGAATGGTAGGAGCAACAGATAGAAGTAGAAGGTAGGATTTTTAGGTTGAGACATGAGGTAGAAAGGTAGAAGTAGTTGGTAGGAATATAATGTAGAAGTCAGTTGGAACATTAGGTAGGAGCCTGTACAAACCAGTGCTAGACTGGCTCTCTACGTAGCAGTGGCTTTTTTCTGTGGTTAGTGCTATGTGCTGCCTTTCAGCAGAATGGTAGGAGCAACAGATAGAAGTAGAAGGTAGGATTTTTAGGTTGAGACATGAGGTAGAAAGGTAGAAGTAGTTGGTAGGAATATAATGTAGAAGTCAGTTGGAACATTAGGTAGGAGCCTGTACAAACACAGTGCTAACAGCTCTCTACGTAGCAGTGGCTTTTTTCTGTGGTTAGTGCTATGTGCTGCCTTTCAGCAGAATGGTAGGAGCAACAGATAGAAGTAGAAGGTAGGATTTTTAGGTTGAGACATGAGGTAGAAAGGTAGAAGTAGTTGGTAGGAATATAATGTAGAAGTCAGTTGGAACATTAGGTAGGAGCCTGTACAAACACAGTGCTAACAGCTCTCTACGTAGCAGTGGCTTTTTTCTGTGGTTAGTGCTATGTGCTGCCTTTCAGCAGAATGGTAGGAGCAACAGATAGAAGTAGAAGGTAGGATTTTTAGGTTGAGACATGAGGTAGAAAGGTAGAAGTAGTTGGTAGGAATATAATGTAGAAGTCAGTTGGAACATTAGGTAGGAGCCTGTACAACACAGTGCTAGACTGGCTCTCTACGTAGCAGTGGCTTTTTTCTGTGGTTAGTGCTATGTGCTGCCTTTCAGCAGAATGGTAGGAGCAACAGATAGAAGTAGAAGGTAGGATTTTTAGGTTGAGACATGAGGTAGAAAGGTAGAAGTAGTTGGTAGGAATATAATGTAGAAGTCAGTTGGAACATTAGGTAGGAGCCTGTACAAACCAGTGCTAGACTGGCTCTCTACGTAGCAGTGGCTTTTTTCTGTGGTTAGTGCTATGTGCTGCCTTTCAGCAGAATGGTAGGAGCAACAGATAGAAGTAGAAGGTAGGATTTTTAGGTTGAGACATGAGGTAGAAAGGTAGAAGTAGTTGGTAGGAATATAATGTAGAAGTCAGTTGGAACATTAGGTAGGAGCCTGTACAACACAGTGCTAGACTGGCTCTCTACGTAGCAGTGGCTTTTTTCTGTGGTTAGTGCTATGTGCTGCCTTTCAGCAGAATGGTAGGAGCAACAGATAGAAGTAGAAGGTAGGATTTTTAGGTTGAGACATGAGGTAGAAAGGTAGAAGTAGTTGGTAGGAATATAATGTAGAAGTCAGTTGGAACATTAGGTAGGAGCCTGTACAAACACAGTGCTAACAGCTCTCTACGTAGCAGTGGCTTTTTCTGTGGTTAGTGCTATGTGCTGCCTTTCAGCAGAATGGTAGGAGCAACAGATAGAAGTAGAAGGTAGGATTTTTAGGTTGAGACATGAGGTAGAAAGGTAGAAGTAGTTGGTAGGAATATAATGTAGAAGTCAGTTGGAACATTAGGTAGGAGCCTGTACAAAACACTGTGCTAGACTGGCTCTCTACGTAGCAGTGGCTTTTTTCTGTGGTTAGTGCTATGTGCTGCCTTTCAGCAGAATGGTAGGAGCAACAGATAGAAGTAGAAGGTAGGATTTTTAGGTTGAGACATGAGGTAGAAAGGTAGAAGTAGTTGGTAGGAATATAATGTAGAAGTCAGTTGGAACATTAGGTAGGAGCCTGTACAAACACAGTGCTAACAGCTCTCTACGTAGCAGTGGCTTTTTTTCTGTGGTTAGTGCTATGTGCTGCCTTTCAGCAGAATGGTAGGAGCAACAGATAGAAGTAGAAGGTAGGATTTTTAGGTTGAGACATGAGGTAGAAAGGTAGAAGTAGTTGGTAGGAATATAATGTAGAAGTCAGTTGGAACATTAGGTAGGAGCCTGTACAAACCAGTGCTAGACTGGCTCTCTACGTAGCAGTGGCTTTTTTCTGTGGTTAGTGCTATGTGCTGCCTTTCAGCAGAATGGTAGGAGCAACAGATAGAAGTAGAAGGTAGGATTTTTAGGTTGAGACATGAGGTAGAAAGGTAGAAGTAGTTGGTAGGAATATAATGTAGAAGTCAGTTGGAACATTAGGTAGGAGCCTGTACAAACACAGTGCTAACAGCTCTCTACGTAGCAGTGGCTTTTTTCTGTGGTTAGTGCTATGTGCTGCCTTTCAGCAGAATGGTAGGAGCAACAGATAGAAGTAGAAGGTAGGATTTTTAGGTTGAGACATGAGGTAGAAAGGTAGAAGTAGTTGGTAGGAATATAATGTAGAAGTCAGTTGGAACATTAGGTAGGAGCCTGTACAAACACAGTGCTAACAGCTCTCTACGTAGCAGTGGCTTTTTTCTGTGGTTAGTGCTATGTGCTGCCTTTCAGCAGAATGGTAGGAGCAACAGATAGAAGTAGAAGGTAGGATTTTTAGGTTGAGACATGAGGTAGAAAGGTAGAAGTAGTTGGTAGGAATATAATGTAGAAGTCAGTTGGAACATTAGGTAGGAGCCTGTACAAACACAGTGCTAACAGCTCTCTACGTAGCAGTGGCTTTTTTCTGTGGTTAGTGCTATGTGCTGCCTTTCAGCAGAATGGTAGGAGCAACAGATAGAAGTAGAAGGTAGGATTTTTAGGTTGAGACATGAGGTAGAAAGGTAGAAGTAGTTGGTAGGAATATAATGTAGAAGTCAGTTGGAACATTAGGTAGGAGCCTGTACAAACCAGTGCTAGACTGGCTCTCTACGTAGCAGTGGCTTTTTCTGTGGTTAGTGCTATGTGCTGCCTTTCAGCAGAATGGTAGGAGCAACAGATAGAAGTAGAAGGTAGGATTTTTAGGTTGAGACATGAGGTAGAAAGGTAGAAGTAGTTGGTAGGAATATAATGTAGAAGTCAGTTGGAACATTAGGTAGGAGCCTGTACAACACAGTGCTAGACTGGCTCTCTACGTAGCAGTGGCTTTTTTTCTGTGGTTAGTGCTATGTGCTGCCTTTCAGCAGAATGGTAGGAGCAACAGATAGAAGTAGAAGGTAGGATTTTTAGGTTGAGACATGAGGTAGAAAGGTAGAAGTAGTTGGTAGGAATATAATGTAGAAGTCAGTTGGAACATTAGGTAGGAGCCTGTACAAACACAGTGCTAACAGCTCTCTACGTAGCAGTGGCTTTTTTTCTGTGGTTAGTGCTATGTGCTGCCTTTCAGCAGAATGGTAGGAGCAACAGATAGAAGTAGAAGGTAGGATTTTTAGGTTGAGACATGAGGTAGAAAGGTAGAAGTAGTTGGTAGGAATATAATGTAGAAGTCAGTTGGAACATTAGGTAGGAGCCTGTACAAACACAGTGCTAACAGCTCTCTACGTAGCAGTGGCTTTTTTCTGTGGTTAGTGCTATGTGCTGCCTTTCAGCAGAATGGTAGGAGCAACAGATAGAAGTAGAAGGTAGGATTTTTAGGTTGAGACATGAGGTAGAAAGGTAGAAGTAGTTGGTAGGAATATAATGTAGAAGTCAGTTGGAACATTAGGTAGGAGCCTGTACAAACACAGTGCTAACAGCTCTCTACGTAGCAGTGGCTTTTTTCTGTGGTTAGTGCTATGTGCTGCCTTTCAGCAGAATGGTAGGAGCAACAGATAGAAGTAGAAGGTAGGATTTTTAGGTTGAGACATGAGGTAGAAAGGTAGAAGTAGTTGGTAGGAATATAATGTAGAAGTCAGTTGGAACATTAGGTAGGAGCCTGTACAACACAGTGCTAGACTGGCTCTCTACGTAGCAGTGGCTTTTTTCTGTGGTTAGTGCTATGTGCTGCCTTTCAGCAGAATGGTAGGAGCAACAGATAGAAGTAGAAGGTAGGATTTTTAGGTTGAGACATGAGGTAGAAAGGTAGAAGTAGTTGGTAGGAATATAATGTAGAAGTCAGTTGGAACATTAGGTAGGAGCCTGTACAAACACAGTGCTAACAGCTCTCTACGTAGCAGTGGCTTTTTTCTGTGGTTAGTGCTATGTGCTGCCTTTCAGCAGAATGGTAGGAGCAACAGATAGAAGTAGAAGGTAGGATTTTTAGGTTGAGACATGAGGTAGAAAGGTAGAAGTAGTTGGTAGGAATATAATGTAGAAGTCAGTTGGAACATTAGGTAGGAGCCTGTACAAACACAGTGCTAACAGCTCTCTACGTAGCAGTGGCTTTTTTCTGTGGTTAGTGCTATGTGCTGCCTTTCAGCAGAATGGTAGGAGCAACAGATAGAAGTAGAAGGTAGGATTTTTAGGTTGAGACATGAGGTAGAAAGGTAGAAGTAGTTGGTAGGAATATAATGTAGAAGTCAGTTGGAACATTAGGTAGGAGCCTGTACAAACCAGTGCTAGACTGGCTCTCTACGTAGCAGTGGCTTTTTCTGTGGTTAGTGCTATGTGCTGCCTTTCAGCAGAATGGTAGGAGCAACAGATAGAAGTAGAAGGTAGGATTTTTAGGTTGAGACATGAGGTAGAAAGGTAGAAGTAGTTGGTAGGAATATAATGTAGAAGTCAGTTGGAACATTAGGTAGGAGCCTGTACAACACAGTGCTAGACTGGCTCTCTACGTAGCAGTGGCTTTTTTCTGTGGTTAGTGCTATGTGCTGCCTTTCAGCAGAATGGTAGGAGCAACAGATAGAAGTAGAAGGTAGGATTTTTAGGTTGAGACATGAGGTAGAAAGGTAGAAGTAGTTGGTAGGAATATAATGTAGAAGTCAGTTGGAACATTAGGTAGGAGCCTGTACAAACACAGTGCTAACAGCTCTCTACGTAGCAGTGGCTTTTTTCTGTGGTTAGTGCTATGTGCTGCCTTTCAGCAGAATGGTAGGAGCAACAGATAGAAGTAGAAGGTAGGATTTTTAGGTTGAGACATGAGGTAGAAAGGTAGAAGTAGTTGGTAGGAATATAATGTAGAAGTCAGTTGGAACATTAGGTAGGAGCCTGTACAAACCAGTGCTAGACTGGCTCTCTACGTAGCAGTGGCTTTTTTCTGTGGTTAGTGCTATGTGCTGCCTTTCAGCAGAATGGTAGGAGCAACAGATAGAAGTAGAAGGTAGGATTTTTAGGTTGAGACATGAGGTAGAAAGGTAGAAGTAGTTGGTAGGAATATAATGTAGAAGTCAGTTGGAACATTAGGTAGGAGCCTGTACAACACAGTGCTAGACTGGCTCTCTACGTAGCAGTGGCTTTTTTCTGTGGTTAGTGCTATGTGCTGCCTTTCAGCAGAATGGTAGGAGCAACAGATAGAAGTAGAAGGTAGGATTTTTAGGTTGAGACATGAGGTAGAAAGGTAGAAGTAGTTGGTAGGAATATAATGTAGAAGTCAGTTGGAACATTAGGTAGGAGCCTGTACAACACAGTGCTAGACTGGCTCTCTACGTAGCAGTGGCTTTTTTCTGTGGTTAGTGCTATGTGCTGCCTTTCAGCAGAATGGTAGGAGCAACAGATAGAAGTAGAAGGTAGGATTTTTAGGTTGAGACATGAGGTAGAAAGGTAGAAGTAGTTGGTAGGAATATAATGTAGAAGTCAGTTGGAACATTAGGTAGGAGCCTGTACAACACAGTGCTAGACTGGCTCTCTACGTAGCAGTGGCTTTTTTCTGTGGTTAGTGCTATGTGCTGCCTTTCAGCAGAATGGTAGGAGCAACAGATAGAAGTAGAAGGTAGGATTTTTAGGTTGAGACATGAGGTAGAAAGGTAGAAGTAGTTGGTAGGAATATAATGTAGAAGTCAGTTGGAACATTAGGTAGGAGCCTGTACAACACAGTGCTAGACTGGCTCTCTACGTAGCAGTGGCTTTTTTCTGTGGTTAGTGCTATGTGCTGCCTTTCAGCAGAATGGTAGGAGCAACAGATAGAAGTAGAAGGTAGGATTTTTAGGTTGAGACATGAGGTAGAAAGGTAGAAGTAGTTGGTAGGAATATAATGTAGAAGTCAGTTGGAACATTAGGTAGGAGCCTGTACAAACACAGTGCTAACAGCTCTCTACGTAGCAGTGGCTTTTTTCTGTGGTTAGTGCTATGTGCTGCCTTTCAGCAGAATGGTAGGAGCAACAGATAGAAGTAGAAGGTAGGATTTTTAGGTTGAGACATGAGGTAGAAAGGTAGAAGTAGTTGGTAGGAATATAATGTAGAAGTCAGTTGGAACATTAGGTAGGAGCCTGTACAAACACAGTGCTAACAGCTCTCTACGTAGCAGTGGCTTTTTTCTGTGGTTAGTGCTATGTGCTGCCTTTCAGCAGAATGGTAGGAGCAACAGATAGAAGTAGAAGGTAGGATTTTTAGGTTGAGACATGAGGTAGAAAGGTAGAAGTAGTTGGTAGGAATATAATGTAGAAGTCAGTTGGAACATTAGGTAGGAGCCTGTACAAACACAGTGCTAACAGCTCTCTACGTAGCAGTGGCTTTTTTCTGTGGTTAGTGCTATGTGCTGCCTTTCAGCAGAATGGTAGGAGCAACAGATAGAAGTAGAAGGTAGGATTTTTAGGTTGAGACATGAGGTAGAAAGGTAGAAGTAGTTGGTAGGAATATAATGTAGAAGTCAGTTGGAACATTAGGTAGGAGCCTGTACAAACACAGTGCTAACAGCTCTCTACGTAGCAGTGGCTTTTTTCTGTGGTTAGTGCTATGTGCTGCCTTTCAGCAGAATGGTAGGAGCAACAGATAGAAGTAGAAGGTAGGATTTTTAGGTTGAGACATGAGGTAGAAAGGTAGAAGTAGTTGGTAGGAATATAATGTAGAAGTCAGTTGGAACATTAGGTAGGAGCCTGTACAAACACAGTGCTAACAGCTCTCTACGTAGCAGTGGCTTTTTTCTGTGGTTAGTGCTATGTGCTGCCTTTCAGCAGAATGGTAGGAGCAACAGATAGAAGTAGAAGGTAGGATTTTTAGGTTGAGACATGAGGTAGAAAGGTAGAAGTAGTTGGTAGGAATATAATGTAGAAGTCAGTTGGAACATTAGGTAGGAGCCTGTACAAACCAGTGCTAGACTGGCTCTCTACGTAGCAGTGGCTTTTTTCTGTGGTTAGTGCTATGTGCTGCCTTTCAGCAGAATGGTAGGAGCAACAGATAGAAGTAGAAGGTAGGATTTTTAGGTTGAGACATGAGGTAGAAAGGTAGAAGTAGTTGGTAGGAATATAATGTAGAAGTCAGTTGGAACATTAGGTAGGAGCCTGTACAAACACAGTGCTAACAGCTCTCTACGTAGCAGTGGCTTTTTTCTGTGGTTAGTGCTATGTGCTGCCTTTCAGCAGAATGGTAGGAGCAACAGATAGAAGTAGAAGGTAGGATTTTTAAGTAGAAATATGAAGTAGAAAGATAGAAGTAGTTGGTAGGAATATTATGTAGAAGTCAGTAGGGACATTAGGTAGGAGCCTGTACAAACACAGTGCTAGACTGGCTCTCTACGTAGCAGTGGCTTTTTTCCTGTGGTTAGTGCTATGTGCTGCCTTTCAGCAGAATGGTAGGAGCAACAGATAGAAGTAGAAGGTAGGATTTTTAGGTTGAGACATGAGGTAGAAAGGTAGAAGTAGTTGGTAGGAATATAATGTAGAAGTCAGTTGGAACATTAGGTAGGAACCTGTATAAACACTGTACTAGACTATCCCTCTGCCAGTGGCCTTTTAAGGGTGACGCACTAAAGGCTAAAAAGTGACAGTTTTCACAAGTTATGGAGGCTGTTACCATGGCCACCCCATTGACGGAGTTCCTGAAGGGAATAGGCATCAGAGATATATATATAGAGAGAGAGATATTTCTTACCGTTACTCACCCACATATACTTATGTTTACAACCAGTCCTTTTTCAACTTTCAGTGTGGCACTATGGCTGTTTTTTGCTAATTGATGAGATAGAGTAAAATGTGGGTCTGAAGTTTATAGAGGATGAAGGTGCCTGAGAGGTGTTTAGTGATGTGGGTCTGAATTTCATAGAGGATGGGGGTGCTTTAGAGGTGTTTAGTTGCTCTAGGGGCATACTTAAGTAGAAACTGGTTTCTGACATGAAGAGCATTATGAGGAGTAGGTTAAGAGTTGACGTGTGGGGAGGGGTAATGACGGGTGTTTTCCATGTAGTAACAGCACCTGAAATAGAGTAAAGTGGCCTCATTGGCACACACCTCACACTATCATCATCACAATACATTCTGGCCAGTGCCTACTATTCACATCCATGCCCCATAGATCACCTCATAGTTTCATTTAACACCATTATGTTCCCTGGATCATCCCATTGATAGTAAATCATATTTATACATAGTCCTTCCAATTCACTCTCCTAAGAATCCTTCTCTCCCTTCAGTATTTTCAGTCCCCAAACACTCAAAGCATCTTTCAGTCCATCCTTCCACCTCCTCCTCAGTTTTCCTCTTCTTGTTCCATTCGCTTCTTAAGTATATGCCCTCACAGTCGGCCTTTCCTCATGTCCAGAACAGATTCAACACATCTTTGTATGCATTTCCATGTATTCTTCTATCTACCTTATTTCTCTGTAAGCTCTTACACATATTCTTCCGTCAACCTCGTTTCTCTTTTTACCATCATTTCTTATATGATCAACCCTCCCTGCACCTCATTGTCCTCATTTACATAAGTTGCAACACATCCTCTCTTTTACATTTTAATCCTGGCCCCATGCTTGCATCCATACAACACTGTTAACATTATTAAGCATGTCACTCTTTGCCCTCACAGATAGTGACACCATTTTTCCATGTTTCATAATTTGCCATAACCCACCATTTGGCTTTCTGAAGTGCCTGTGGTTTCATCCATTACTATGTCCAATCTTCGGTATCTAAATCACTCCATTTGTTTCAGGTTCTCATCGTTCAGACTTGCACAACCAGTCTGTCTTCCTCCCCAGCTGGAATTAATACCCTTACTTTATTCAAATTAACTCGCATCTTTCTCCTTTCAAACACATTCCTACACAAAAATTAGATTGGATCCCTTGAGTGTGATGTCACCATGGTTATTTAATTTGTGTACGGATGGCTTATTGAGAGAGGTAAATGTGAGAGTCTTGAAGTGGGGGGCAAGTATGTAGTCTGTGAGGAATTAAAGGGTCTGGGAAGTAAGTCCGTTGATGCTTGCTGATGATAACAGCACTGGTGGCATATTCAAATGAGAAACTGCAGAAGTTGGTGATTGATATTGGGAATGTGTGTGAAAGGAGGAAGTTGAGAGTAAATGTATAGATAAGCAAGGTCATTAGGTTTACCAGGGTTGAGGGACAGGTTAGTTGGGGTGTGACTTTGAATTGAGAAAACTTGAAGTATTTTAGATATCTCGGAGTGAACCTGGCTGCAAATGGAATTGTGGAAGTGATGAGTCAAGAAATGGAAGGGTTCTGGGAGTGCTTAAGAATGGGCGGAAATAGAGAATGTCATCAGGGAGGGTAAAAATGGATATGTTTGAAGATATAGTAGTTCTAACAATGTCGTTGGATGCAAGGCATGGGTGAGAGATAGTGCTGTACGGAGAAGTGGAGGGATTAGAAATGAAATGCTTGAGAACAATATGTGGTGTGAGATGGTTTGAGTTAGTAGATACTGAAATGTTAGAGAGATATGGTAATGAGAGGAGTGTGCTTGAGAGAGCTCAAGAGGGTATGCTGAAATACTTTGATCATGAGGAGAGAATGAGTGAGGAAAGGTTGACAAAGAGGTAGAATGAATGAGTGAAAAAGATTTTGAGCATTCGGGGTCTGACCATACAGGAGGGTGAAAGGTGTGTAAGGGATAAAGCAAATTGGAATGATATGTTATACTGGGTTTGGCATGCTTTCAGTGGACTGAGCTAGAGGTTGTGGAACATCTGGGATAAACCATGGAAAGGTCTGTGAGGCCTGCTTATACATAGGGAGGTGTGGTTTCAGTATATTACACATGAAAGCTAGAGGATGGATGTGGGTGTATTGGCTTTTCTTATCTGTTGGTAGTATTTCACTAACCCGGAGAAACGGCAATCAAGCATGGAAAAGAAAAAGATTCCTACTCAAATATGCTTGCAGAACTTTGTCATCAGCATATACTAGCTGTGACTTTCTCCCCAGGTATCCCTGCCAACAACAGACTGCGGACCTGCCCTTCTCTCTCTCTCTTAAGGCCCTGTCATTCACTTCCTTTACCATCTAGTCCATAAACAGGTTATACAGTCTTTATGATGTCATCCACTGCTGCTGCAGACCCACATTCATCTGGAACCATTTACTTTCCTCTCCTGTTCTCCTAACTGCCTTGCTCTCCAGATAGAACTCTTCACTGTTTTGGTTAGCTCTCATACCTCGCCTGTCTGTCTATATCTCTAATGTCTGTTCCAATTGGACTTTCTCACTTCGCACACCACCTTGACCAAAACTCCCTATATCAAGCACATTCAACAAACCTTCAAAATATTCAATCCATCTGCTTCACACCTCATCACTACTTGTTATTACCTTCCCACTTGCCTCCTTCACCGATGCTCCCATTTGTTCTCGTCTTACACACTTTAACACACTGTAATTACCTCCTTTGAAAACATCTTTTTATCCTCCTTAAGATGTAATGATTCTCACCCCAACTCTCATTTGCCCTCTTTTTCACCTCTTGCATCTTTCTCTTGACCTCCCCCTCCTTTCTTTTATACATCTCCCAGTCATTTGCACTACTTCCCAGTAAAAATTGTCCAAACCCCTCTCTCTTCTCTTTCTCTAACAATCTTACTTATTCATCTCACAATTCACTACCCTTTCTAATCTGCCCAACTCGCACCTCTCTCATTGCCACATGCATCTTTTGCGCAAGCTATCACTGCTTCCCTAAATACATCCCATTCCTCCCTTTTTCCCCTTACGTCATTTGCTCTCACCTTTTTGCCATTCTGCACTCAATCTCTCCTGATACTTCCTCAAACAAGTCTCCTTCCAAGGTCACTTACTGTGACCTTTCTCTTCTTCTCAGCATTCTTCTTTTCTGAAAACTTATACAAATCTTCACCTTCGCCTCCACAAGACAGTGATCAGACATCCCCTCTCAGCACATTAACATCCAAAAGTGTTTCTTTTACACGCCTATCATTTAATGTGTAATCCAATAATGTCCTCTGGCCATCTCTCCTACTCACAAGCACATACTTAAGTATATATCTTTTTTGAACCAGGTATTCCCAGTCACTGGTCCTTTTTCAGCATACAAATCCACAAGCTCTTCACCATTTCCATTTACAACACTGACCACTTCATGAACACCAATTATACCCTCATCTGCCACATTACTCATCTATGCATTCAAACTTTCCATTACCATAACCCGGTCTCGTGCATGAAAGCTGCTAACCCACTCCCTCAGCTGATCCCAAAACACTTGCCTCTCATGGTCTTTCTTCTCATGACCAGGTGCATAAGCACCAGTAATCACCCATCTCTCTCCATCCACTTTCAGTTTTACCCACATCAATCTAGAGCATATTCCCACAACTCCTGCTTCAGGAGTAGTGCTACTCCTTGCTTTGCTCCTGTCCTCTCACTAACCCCTATCTTTACTCCCAAGACATTCCCAAACCACTCTTCCCCTTTACCCTTGAGCTTCGTTTCACTCAGAACCAAAACATCCAGGTTCCTTTCCTCAAACATACTACCTTTCTCTCCTTTTTGGTTACATCCACATACATTTAGATACCCCAGTCTGATTCTTCGAGGAGGATGAGCACTCCCCTCGTGACTCCTGCTTCTGTTTCCCCTTTTAGAAATTTACATATGATAAATAAATCAATATACACGTATGAGTGGATGGGTCGTTCTTTGTCTGTTTCCTGGCACTGTCACGCTAAAAAATGGCGTTCAAGTATAATAAAAAAAAAATGTTAAAAAAACCTCCCCTCCTTTTATTTTAACTTTCTAAATGGGGAAACAGAAGAAGGAGTCATGCAGGGAGTGCTCATCCTCCTTGAAGGCTCAGATTGGGGTGTCTAAATGTGTGTGGATGTAACCAAGATGAGAAAAAAGGAGAGATAGGTAGTATGTTTGAGGAAAGAAACCTGGATGTTTTGGCTCTGAGTGAAACGAAGCTCAGGGGTAAAGGGGAAGAGTGGTTTGGGAATGTCCTGGGAGTAAAGTAGGGGTTAGTGAGAGGACAAGAGCAAGGGAAGGAGTAGCACTACTCCTGAAACAGGAGTTGTGGGAGTATGTGATAGAGTGTAAGGAAGTAAACTCTAGATTGATATGGGTAAAACTGAAAGTTGATGGAGAGAGATGGGTGATTATTGGTGCATATGCACCTGGGCATGAGAAGAAAATCATGAGAGGCAAGTGTTTTGGGAGCAGCTGAGTGAGTGTGTTAGTAGTTTTGATGTACGAGACCGGGTTATAGTGATGGGTGATTTGAATGCAAAGGTGAGTAATGTGGCTGTTGAGGGAATAATTGGTATACATGGGGTGTTCAGTGTTGTTTGTAAATGGAAATGGTGAAGAGCTTGTAGATTTATGTGCTGAAAAAGGACTGGTGATTGGGAATACCTGGTTTAAAAAGCGAGATATATATAAGTATACGTATGTAAGAAGGAGAGATGGCCATAGAGCGTTATTGGATTACGTGTTAATTGATAGGCGTGCGAAAGAGAGACTTTTGGATGTTAATGTGCTGAGAGGTGCAACTGGAGGGATGTCTGATCATTATCTTGTGGAGGCGAAGGTGAAGATTTGTAGAGGTTTTCATAAAAGAAGAGAGAATGTTGGGGTGAAGAAAGTGGTTAGAGTAAGTGAGCTTGGGAAGGAGACTTGTGTGAGGAAGTACCAGGAGAGACTTGAGTACAGAATGGAAAAAGGTGAGAACAAAGGACGTAAGGGGAGTGGGGGAGGAATGGGATGTATTTAGGGAAGCAGTGATGGCTTGTGCAAAAGATGCTTGTGGCATGAGAAGCATGGGAGGTGGGCAGATTAGAAAGGGTAGTGAGTGGTAGGACGAAGAAGTAAGATTATTAGTGAAAGAGAGGAGAGAGGCATTTGGACGATTTTGACTGGGATATAATGCAAAAGAGTGGGAGATGTATAAAAGATAGAGGCAGGAGGTCAAGAGAAAGGTGCAAGAGGTGAAAAAGAGGGCAAATGAGAGTTGGGGTGAGAGAATATCATTAAATTTTAGGGAGAATATAAAGATATTTTGGAAGTAGGTAAATAAAGTGCATAAGGCAAGGGAACAAATGGGAACATCAGTGAAGGGGGCTAATAGGGAGGTGATAACAAGTAGTGATGTGAGAAGATGGAGTGAGTATTTTGAAGGTTTGTTGAATGTGTATGATGATAGAGTGGCAGATATAGGGTGTTTTGGTCAAGGTGGTGTGCAAAGTGAGAGGGTTGGGAAGAATGATTAGGCAAACAGAGAAGAGGTAGTAAAAGTTTTGCTGAAGATGAAAGGTGGCAAGACAGCGGGTTTGGATGGTATTGCAGTGGAATTTATTAAAAAATTGGGTGACTGTATTGTTGACTGGTTGGTAAGGTTATTTAATGTATGTATGACTCATGGTGAGGTGCCTGAGGACTGGCAGAATGCTTGCATAGTGCTATTGTACAAAGGCAAAGGGGATAAGAGTGAGTGCTCAAATTACAGAGGTGTAAGTTTGTTGAGTATTCCTGGTAAATTATGAAGGAGGGTATTGATTGAGAGGGTGAAGGCATGTACAGAGCATCAGATTAGGGAAGAACAGTGTGGTTTCAGAAGTGGTAGAGGATGTATGGATCAGGTGTTTGCTTTGAAAAATGTATGTGAGAAATACTTAGAAAAGCAGATGGATTTGTATGTTGCATTTATGAATCTGGAGAAAGCACATGATAGAGTTGATAGAGATGCTCTGTGGAAGGTATTAAGAATATATGGTGTTGGAGGTAAGTTGTTAGAAGAAGTGAAAAGTTTTTATCGAGGATGTAAGGCATGTGTACGTGTAGGAAGAGAGGCAAGTGATTGGTTCTCTGTGAATGTTGGTTTGCGGCAGGGGTGCGTGATGTCTCCATGGTTGTTTAGTATGTTTATGGAGAAGGTTGTTAGAGAGGTGAATGCAAGAGTTTTGAAAAGAGGGGCAAATATGGAGTCTGTTGTGGATGAGAGAGCTTGGGAAGTGAGTCGGTTGTTGTTCGCTGATGATACAGCGCTGGTGGCCGATTCATGTGAGAAACTGCAGAAGCTGGTGACTGAGTTTGGTAAAGTGTGTGAAAGAAGTAAGCTGAGAGTAAATGTGAATAAGAGCAAGGTTACTAGGTACAGTAGGGTTGAGGGACAAGTCAATTGGGAGGTAAGTTTGAATGGAGAAAAACTGGAGGAAGTGAAGTGTTTTAGATATCTGGCAGTCGATTTGGCCGTGGATGGAATCATGGAAGCGGAAGTGAATCATGGGGAGGGGGCGAAACTTCTGGGAGCATTGAAAAATCTGTGGAAGTCGAGAATGTTATCTTGGAAAGCAAAAATGGGTATGTTTCAAGGAATAGTGGTTCCACCTATGTTATATGGTTGCGAGGCATGGGCAATAGATAGAGTTGTGTGGAGGAGGGTGGATGTGCTGAAAATGAGATGTTCGAGGACAATATGTGGTGTGTTGTTTGATCGAGTAAGTAATAACAGGGTAAGAGAGGTGTGTGGTAATAAGAAGAGTGTGGTTGAGAGAGCATAAGAGGGTGTTTTGAAATGGTTTGGTCACATGGAGAGAATGAGTGAGGAAAAATTGACATATGTGTCAGAGGTGGAGGGAACAAGGAGAAGTGGGAGACCAAGATGGAGTGTAAAAGATTTTGAGTGATTGGAGCCTGAACATGCAGGAGGGTGAAAGGCATGCAAGGAATAGAATGAATTGGAATGATGTGGTGTAACGGGGTCAACGTGTTGTCAATGGATTGAACTAGGGCATGTGAAGCGTCTTGGGTAAACCATGGAAAGTTTTGTGGGGCCTGGATTTGGAAAGGGAGCTGTGGTTTCGGTGCATTATACATGACAGCTAGAGACTGAGTGTAAACGAATGTGGTCCTTGTTGTCTTTGTCTAGCGCTACCTCGCGCACATGTGGGGGGAGAGGGTTGTCATTTCATGTGTGGTGGGGTGGCGATGGGAATGAATAAGGGCAAACTATGAATTATGTACTTGTGTATATATGTATATGTCTGTGTGTGTATATATATGTATACATTGAGATTTTATACATACATTTTATACATACATTTATACATATACATTTTATCCCTGGGGATAGGGGAGAAAGAATACTTCCCACGTATTCCCTGCGTGTCGTAGAAGGCGACTAAAAGGGGAGGGAGCGGGGGGCTGGAAATCCTCCCCTCTCACTTTTTTTTTTAATTTTCCAAAAGAGGGAACAGAGAAGGGGCCCAGGTGAGGATATTCCCTCGAGGGCCCAGTCCTCTGTTCTCAACGCTACCTCGCTAATGCGGGAAATGGCGAATAGTATATAAAAAAAAAAAAAAAAAAAAAAAAAAAAACTGAGATTATAGGTATGTATATGTGCTGTGTGTGGACGTGTATGTATATACATGTGTATGTGGGTGGGTTGGGCTGTTCTTTCGTCTGTTTCCTTCTACTACCTTGCTAACGTGGGAGACAACAACAAAGTATAATAAAATAATAAATAAAAATGATAAACTTTTTCATTTTTTTTGATAAGTGAGCTGCTGTTTTTTCATGTATTAAACCACTCAGGTTATTGCAGTTTATTCGGTTTTATTTTTGGACCAGCAAATCATCGAGGTCAGCATTATATAAATAAGTACAGAATTAATCCTTCCATGTACAAAATTATATCCATCTATTTATATATCTTAGTGCCTGTTCCCTGCAGGAACTTCCTCGAGGGGATGGCCATGGCAAGAGAGTTGCCAGAACTGGCGAACTCTAGGTCCGTGTGCACAGCATAACTGATATTCTCTCTCCATTGGATTTAGTGTTTTTGCATATAACCACACTATTTATGCAGTTTCTCATATCTTGATATTTCATTTAACAGTTCATACAGGAGAGCTATGCAAGTACAGAATTCAACCAATTTGAAACTTTATTGAAATTCTCAAAGACTAAATGTGATTTATGCTTACAGCCTGGTGCTTCTGAATCAAAGGAGGTAACGTTAAGGGGTACTTGTTTTGGAAGTTGGGCGCGAGGCAGCTCTGGTGGTGGATTGAAGGACCATGATGATGGAAAACAACAGGAAAGCAATCGATTTAATGTGCTGATGTCAGATAACATGTCAAGCGGTGTCTTAGCTGGGGACAATAGAAGAAATGCTCCATCAATAGGGTAAGTATGTTTGGTACAAAAATAATGAAATGAGTGGACATTGCACTTTTTATAACATACTTCATCCTTTATATGAACACCCCAATATTATGTATTAGTATGATGCACATGTGCCATACAAGCATTAAGTGAGTGGATATGGCACATATCTACATTGATTCATAATTACCAAAAAATATATCATGGAGAATTGCAGTGCTGCTACACACACATGACAGAGAGAGAGAGAGAGACAGACATACCTACCCTTCTCCCTAGAACCCTTGCATTTATTACCCTCACCATCTTATCCATAGATATTAAATGGCCATGGTGACATCACAGCCCACCTGCTGTAGACCCATTGTCACCTGGAACTACTTGCCCTCCTAACTACTGCCTAGCACATATTCCTTACTGTCTTGATAAAAACACCCTAAGGTTTTAATAGCTTTCCTAAAACCGTATAATTGTATCAGTCCACAACATCTTGTCCTTTTTATCCAGATCCATAAATGCCACACAGATCCTTTTGTAGAAGTATTTTTCCCACAAGTTCTTCAGAGCACATTCCCGATCCTCACATCCTCTGCCACTCTTGAAATCAATCTGTTCCTTCCCAGTCTGATGCTCTGCTCATGCCACTAGCTTCTCAATCAGTATTCCATGGAACTTACCAGGTATACTGAGCAAACCTATAACCCTGTTCTTCATCCATTCCCCGGCCCACTGGAAACAGCATCGCAGCCCTCTGCTTCAGCAAGGTAGCACTAGGAAAACAGACAAAAAAAGGCCACATTTTTCACATTTGATCTCTAGCTGTCATGTGTAATGAACCGAAACCACAGCTCCCTATCCACATCCAGACTCCATGGACCTCTCCATGGTTTTCCCCAAATGTTTCACATGCCCTGGTTCAGTCCATTGACAGCACATCAACCCCGGTATACCACTTTGTTCCAATTCACTCGATTCCTTGCATGCCTTTCACCCCAATCACTCAAAATCCCTTTCACTCCATCCTTCCACCTCCAGTTTGGTCTCCTGCTTCTTCCTGATCCTTCCACCTGACACATATATTTTGTTAATCTTTTCTCACTCATTCTCTCCATATATCTAAACCATTTCATCACACCCTCTTCTGCTCTCTCAACCACACTTTTTATTTCCATATGTTTCTCTAATCCACACATTCCCTGTATATTGTAACAAGCCACTCAAAGGGGAGGGAGTTGGGGACTGGAAGTCCTCCCTTCCAGTTTTTACTTTCCCAAAAGAAGGAACACAGTAGAGGGCAAAGTGAGGATTGTCTTTCTCAGGGTCAGTCCTCTGTTCTTAATGTTACTCAGTGACATGGGATATGGCAAGTATGTATGAAAAAAAAGGTTTATTTTTATTTTGCTGTGTCGCTGTCTCCCGCGTTAGCAAGGTAGCGCAAGGAAACAGACGAAAGAATGGCCCAACCCACCCACATACACATGTATATACATACACGTCCACACACGCAAATATACATACCTATACATCTCAATGTACACATATATATACACACACAGACATATACATATATACACATGTACATAATTCATACTGTCTGCCTTTATTTATTCCCATCGCCACCTCGCCACACATGGAATAACAACCCCCTCCCCCCTCATGTGCGAGGTAGTGCTAGGAAAAGACAACAAAGGCCCCATTTGTTTACACTCAAGTCTCTATCTGTCATGTAATAATGCACCGAAACCACAGCTCCCTTTCCACATCCAGGCCCCACAGGGCACCAGGAAACAGATGAAGAATGACCCATCCACTCATATAAACGTATGAAGGTGAAATTGCACTTCAGTAGTTCATACAATTTTATTTAACATGTAATATTTCTATATATGTGGCACATGTTTCGTGGAGACCATCCTCCTCATCAGATGCCTGTACTTTACAAAATTATTTAAATCCCAACATGACTTGATTCTTGCAGGCCAACACCAGTCTTTATAGACTTAGCAATGTCTGTTTTGTATGGCCACAACCATTGTAAGGGAGAGTGATTAAGGCGGGCCATGTGGCTGGGGTTGACCTGGGTAACTGGGTGTATCCTGAACAACTTTTTTTGTGTTTTGTCAGTTCTCTCATAATGATTTGGTTAATGCCCATTTTTTGTTTTTGTGTTTTTTCAGTTCTCTCAATGATTTGGTAAATGCTAGGATGGGCTTTAAAATTGCCTGGGGACAAATTAAAGTTTTTAGTATTATGCATCTGACTTAATCATCAGAGGGGTATAAGATAACGGGATTTTCAAGATCTAAGTGGTGATCATAATATCATGACACTGTTTAGCAGTTGCATTTTTGTAGTCATCCCTGCATACTGAATGATGGTGCCAGTAACACTTCTCCATTACAATTTTACCTGACTGGCCTTTGTAAATATATTTACATGCCTTGCATTTGACAGCATATACACTCCAAATTGTTGCATGATTTGGCCTATTGTTTATTTAGTCTTCCTGATGGCTTTATTGTGCATATAAACTCACTGAGAGGGGCAGCTGGTGGGATGTCTGAAACCTATCTTGTGGAGGCAAAGGTGATGATTTGTAGAGGTTTTCGAAAAAGAAGAGAGAATGTCAGGGAGAAGACAGTGCTGAGAGTAAGTGAGCTTGGAAAGGAGACTTGTGTGAAGAAATATGAAGAATAGCAAAAGGTGAGGGCAAATGAAGTGAGAGAAGTGGGTGAGGAATGGGATATATTTAAGGAAGCATTGATGGCATGTGCAAGAGATGCATGTGTGAGGTGGGGAGATTAGAAAGAGTAGTAAGTGGTGGAATGAAGAAGTAAATTTGTTAATGAAAGAGAAAAGAAAAGAGTTTGGATGATACTTATAAGGAAGGAAGTAACATCAAGAACAGAGTTATAAGCTGTAGAGGGAAAATCCTTACTTTGACTCCTCTGTTCCTCATTTTGGAAATGTGAAAACTGAGAGGTAAGGATTTCCAGCACCCCACTCTCACTCCTTTCAGTTTCCTTCTGTGACACGCAGGGAATACATGGGAAGTATATTTATATACACACATATTTTTTTTTTTTTTTTTTTTTTAATACTTTGTCGCTGTCTCCCGCGTTTGCGAGGTAGTGCAAGGAAACAGACGAAAGAAATGGCCCAACCCCCCCCATACACATGTACATACACACGTCCACACACGCAAATATACATACCTACACAGCTTTCCATGGTTTACCCCAGACGCTTCACATGCCTTGATTCAATCCACTGACAGCACGTCAACCCCGGTATACCACATCGCTCCAGTTCACTCTATTCCTTGCCCTCCTTTCACCCTCCTGCATGTTCAGGCCCCGATCACACAAAATCCTTTTCACTCCATCTTTCCACCTCCAATTTGGTCTCCCTCTTCTCCTCGTTCCCTCCACCTCCGACACATATATCCTCTTGGTCAATCTTTCCTCTCTCATTCTCTCCATGTGCCCAAACCATTTCAAAACACCCTCTTCTGCTCTCTCAACCACGCTCTTTTTATTTCCACACATCTCTCTTACCCTTACGTTACTTACTCGATCAAACCACCTCACACCACACATTGTCCTCAAACATCTCATTTCCAGCACATCCATCCTCCTGCGCACAACTCTATCCATATCCCACGCCTCGCAACCATACAACATTGTTGGAACTACTATTCCTTCAAACATACCCATTTTTGCTTTCCGGGATAATGTTCTCGACTTCCACACATTTTTCAAGGCTCCCAAAATTTTCGCCCCCTCCCCCACCCTATGATCCACTTCCGCTTCCATGGTTCCATCCGCTGACAGATCCACTCCCAGATATCTAAAACACTTCACTTCCTCCAGTTTTTCTCCATTCAAACTCACCTCCCAATTGACTTGACCCTCAACCCTACTGTACCTAATAACCTTGCTCTTATTCACATTTACTCTTAACTTTCTTCTTCCACACACTTTACCAAACTCCGTCACCAGCTTCTGCAGTTTCTCACATGAATCCGCCACCAGCGCTGTATCATCAGCAAACAACAACTGACTCACTTCCCAAGCTCTCTCATCCCCAACAGACTTCATACTTGCCCCTCTTTCCAAGACTCTTGCATTTACCTCCCTAACAACCCCATCCATAAACAAATTAAACAACCATGGAGACATCACACACACCCCTGCCGCAAACCTACATTCACTGAGAACCAATCACTTTCCTCTCTTCCTACACGTACACATGCCTTGCATCCTCGATAAAAACTTTTCACTGCTTCTAACAACTTGCCTCCCACACCATATATTCTTAATACCTTCCACAGAGCATCTCTATCAACTCTATCATATGCCTTCTCCAGATCCATAAATGCTACATACAAATCCATTTGCTTTTCTAAGTATTTCTCACATACATTCTTCAAAGCAAACACCTGATCCACACATCCTCTACCACTTCTGAAACCACACTGCTCTTCCCCAATCTGATGCTCTGTACATGCCTTCACCCTCTCAATCAATACTCTCCCATATAATTTACCAGGAATACTCAACAAACTTATACCTCTGTAATTTGAGCACTCACTCTTATCCCCTTTGCCTTTGTACAATGGCACTATGCACGCATTCCGCCAATCCTCAGGCACCTCACCATGAGTCATACATACATTAAATAACCTTACCAACCAGTCAACAATACAGTCACCCCCTTTTTTAATAAATTCCACTGCAATACCATCCAAACCTGCTGCCTTGCCGGCTTTCATCTTCCGCAAAGCTTTTACTACCTCTTCTCTGTTTACCAAATCATTTTCCCTAACCCTCTCACTTTGCACACCACCTCGACCCAAACACCCTATATCTGCCACTCTGTCATCAGACACATTCAACAAACCTTCAAAATACTCATTCCATCTCCTTCTCACATCACCACTACTTGTTATCACCTCCCCATTTGCGCCCTTCACTGAAGTTCCCATTTGCTCCCTTGTCTTACGCACCCTATTTACCTCCTTCCAGAACATCTTTTTATTCTCCCTAAAATTTACTGATAGTCTCTCACCCCAACTCTCATTTGCCCTTTTTTTCACCTCTTGCACCTTTCTCTTGACCTCCTGTCTCTTTCTTTTATACTTCTCCCACTCAATTGCATTTTTTCCCTGCAAAAATCGTCCAAATGCCTCTCTCTCCTCTTTCACTAATACTCTTACTTCTTCATCCCACCACTCACTACCCTTTCTAAACAGCCCACCTCCCACTCTTCTCATGCCACAAGCATCTTTTGCGCAATCCATCACTGATTCCCTAAATACATCCCATACACACATATACATATACATATTAACATTATCCCTTAGGATATGGGAGAAAATACTTCCCACGTATTCCCTGCGTGTCATAGAAGGCAACTAAAAGGCAAGGGAGCAGGGGGCTGGAAATCCTCCCCTCTCATTTTTAATTTTCCAAAAGAAGGAACAGACAAGGGGCCAAGTGAGGATATTCCCCCTTAAGGCTCAGTTCTCTGTTCTTAACGCTACCACGCTAACACGGGAAATGGAGAATATGTATGAAGAAAAACAAACATATTTACATATACTTGCTTGCCTTTATTATTATTATTGTTATTATTAATTATTTATTTATATTTTATTATACTTTGTCGCTGTCTCCCGCGTTTGCGAGGTAGCGCAAGGAAACAGACGAAAGAAATGGCCCAACCCCCCCCCCCCCCATACACATGTATATACATACGTCCACACACGCAAATATACATACCTACACAGCTTTCCATGGTTTACCCCAGTCGCTTCACATGCCTTGATTCAATCCACTGACAGCACGTCAACCCCGGTATACCACATCGCTCCAATTCACTCTATTCCTTGCCCTCCTTTCACCCTCCTGCATGTTCAGGCCCCGATCACACAAAATCTTTTTCACTCCATCTTTCCACCTCCAGTTTGGTCTCCCTCTTCTCATCTTTCCACCTCCAGTTTGGTCTCCCTCTTCTCCTCGTTCCCTCCACCTCCGACACATATATCCTCTTGGTCAATCTTTCCTCACTCATTCTCTCCATGTGCCCAAACCACTTCAAAACACCCTCTTCTGCTCTCTCAACCACGCTCTTTTTATTTCCACACATCTCTCTTACCCTTACGTTACTCACTCGATCTAACCACCTCACACCACACATTGTCCTCAAACACCTCATTTCCAGCACATCCATCCTCCTGCGCACAACTCTATCCATAGCCCACGCCTTGCAACCATACAACATTGTTGGAACCACTATTCCTTCAAACATACCCATTTTTGCTTTCCGAGATAATGTTCTCGACTTCCACACATTAATATTATTATTATTATTAATATTATTATTATAATTATACATTATTATTATTTTGGATAGTATTGGACTTGATATTTGATATTGCAGTGGAAATCGTTTGAGCACTGGTGTTGGTCCTGTCCGACAAGGTGGATACGGTAGCAAGAGCGTGCCACCTCCTTCTAATGATAAAGAAAGTGCAATATCTGCTGTCAAGAAATTTGTTGGCACTGGTAAGTGTATGCACTTTTGGCAAGTGAAAGGAATAAGATCAGCAGAGAGGGAATGAATTATCCCATTTTGTGATTTGGATAGGTATACTGCATTATATGCATATATTGTAGTTTTTCATGCAATAGTTTGAATATATTCTTGCAGACACTGAAAGTGGTGTATGTTGATAGTGATGGTATCCGAAGTATTTCGTAATAGAATTTTTTTGCCCTGCTTCAAGCATATTTATGATATATTCTATTCCACAGATCGCAGTAAATCTACTAGTCGTCCAGAATCTAGAGATAACTCTGTGCCTAGAGAAACTGGTGATGCTTTGGTAGGATATCAGACAGTTGATGCTGAAACAGCAGAGAAGTATGCTATTGCAATCATAGAAGAATTCACTCATAATGCTGATCCTGAGGTTAGTAGTAAACTTGTTTGTTAAGTAATATTTAATGCATTTTTATGTAATTTCGTCTTTGTAATTGTTTGTAGTATAGAGTGCGGGAGTTGTAACACTTGTGGGGCCCTCATATCTCAAATATTCTCTCATCCTTTTTTTGTTTGTGTGTGCAGGAATCATGTCTTATTTTATGCCATTCTTCCACCACTCTCAAACTACAGAAGTACTTCTGCACTTCAGTTGAAAGGTTTCTTGCTTGCATTACTGTTATATCCTGTAGTTATTCTGTCCTTACATCTCTATCTGAACTTTTCACTGTCATTTATGGTTTAAGACCCTAAAATGTTATCAGGTCATCACTCTCCCTTCCAAAGTGGGAAAATTGAAAACCGAGTTGTTTTCTTCAGCTCTTTTCTGGACCCTCTCTATTCTCTCTTTGTGCTTTTGTAAGTGCTGTGACCAAACATGGAGAAGAACAATTTAGTCTCTGCCTTATGTATGATATAAACAGCTTGTTGAATATTTGTTTAGCTCTTAAATGCTGTTTAGATATTTCCAAGCAGACTGTTGGTCGCATTAACTCTTCTTCACAGGTGGGACTTAGGCTACAGGTTAGGGACAGTGTCCACTTCGAAGTTTCTCACACACATTCTTGCTACCTGTTTCCTTTAAAATGATACTCCTATAGAGGCATTCTTTCACTGTGACCCATTCTCAGCGTTATACATTTAGTTGTTTTAACTTCATCAGATACGTACCAGATCAACTTTGTCAAGGTCTCTTGTTAGGTGATGCAGTCATGTGGTTTGAATTTTATCAAATATGAACTAGATCAACTTTGTCAGTGATCCTATTAACTTTTGCATCTTTTACAAACATATCATGGTAGGAGCCCACACCTTCAGGCAAGTAGCTTGCCTAGATCAAGAATAGGAATAATCCCAGCGTTTACCCTCTGGCAAGGTGCTGGTGAGAAACCCCTATTCAAAAGGCTCTGACGTGCATCCTGTGTTCCCTTCCAGCTTGTAAATCTATCCATTGCATGAGTTTTCTCCCCTATCCCTTCTGGTGATTCAGCTAATTAACAGCTTCCCATGGGGTACAGTGACAAGTACCTCCTGGCAGTGTATATACAAACAGTCCAGCCAGTCTTCCCTTTTGACTAAGACAAGCTTATTCTCTTGTAGAAATCCGAGAGGTTTGTGACACATGGCCTACTTTCTCAAAAATCATGCTAACTCGGATGATATCAATTATGAATATAATCACTTTTGTTTTTTTATTATCTTTTCCAGAACCGTACAGACCACATTTGTCAGTGAGACTGATCAGTAGTAAAGTTCTTATTCCTGTTGCCATGTAAGAGACGATGAAAACTTTTTTCACTCCCCTAGCTCTTTGCCTCTCTAGCAGCATCTTGAACAATTTTCAAGAGTTTTATCTGTTTTATCTGCCTTCAGCAGCATCACATAAAGGTAAACTTTCATCAGGAACATGTACATTGTATGGGTCAAAACCTTTCAGTATTTTGTTAATGACTTTTCCAGATATCATTCCAACTCACAGATAATGGGTCTATATCCATTGTGGGAACGCTTATGAAATTTTTGTTCAGTTCCTCGTATACCATTATGCCAACCTCTACAGTTCTTTCCTTATCCTGGTTAGCTGCTTATGAAATAACAAGTTGATCCTGAAAAGATATATGGAAAAACTTAATAAGTTTTTCTACCTTGTCCACAGCATTCTTTACAGTTTCTCTGTTCCTTCCTTCGTGTCCTTTTACTCTCATTCCATGCTCTCTTATACCTGTTTGTTTGCAGTATTGGTGCAATCTTCACCAGTGCACATCTTAAAGCTCCTTCCTTTGCTTTTTGACAACTTATATTAAACCATTGTTCCATCTTTTGTAGCATTCCCTTTATATTTAAAGTAAGAGGTACCCACATTTCCATAACATCATTGTAAATTTCACTGAACATTTCACCAAAGTGCCTTTATTTTTGACTCTTGAATTTCATTTCCTAATCTGTTACTATTTAAGTTGCTGAAGTCTGTTTAGTGTCTGTGAATTTATCTCCTCACTTTGCTTGTTTAACTAAGTTTACCAAGTATACATGAAACAGCACATGAAAACTTTTTCCAAACTGCCTGTCATGTGTATGTAGATATTTAGGCGTGTATTATGAAGATAGTAATGATTGTATGCCAGTTGCTTTTATATTGATATATTCAATGACTTGTTGATATAGGAAATTTTCTAATATGTACTCTAAAAATTTGTCACCATGTGAATCTAAATTCCGGCATTTTGTGTCTATAATTGAAATCCCCAATTGTCAGAACTTCTCTGTCTGAGAAATTTGCTTTATTGCTTCTTGTACCACTCCAATTGTTCCTTCATTATCATTGTTTATTTTGGATATTTGTAGTTCTTTGGTGAATTATAGAATATTGTACATGTCAGGTGGAAGTTGGTAGGCAGCCACTGACTAGGGAGGTATGTTATTGGTACTACCTCCCAGGATATCAGGAGGGTAAGTGACAGTTGCAAAGTGAGCTAGCACCTCATTGGTTGTCATGTTGCATTCCTGTGATCTAGGTAGCTGTCTTTTTCTGTATCACCCACATGTGGACTGCTGGCATTTGTGTCACAAACATACCATCTCTCCTTGTCACACAAGACTTTACAACACTTAACTCGCATAATTCATTCTTTGTAACTGGATTTTCCTGCAGTGAGCTGTGTACTAGCCCTATGTTTTTGTAAATTGGTGTGAGTGACAGACAATAATAATTTGGAGCATTAGGTAGAAGCCTTTGCCTTTGGAAACACTGCTAGAGTTGCCCTTTGCCAATGACCTGTTATGAGTAAGGGGTAAAAGACTGAGGTAACATTGGAATTCACTAAATATGGAGATTCCTTTTCTATGGCCACACTGAGGGAGTTTCCAGGGGAACAGGTATTAGAGATGTAGATAGATACATGTAGGAAGAGAGGAAAGTGATTGCTTCTCAGTGAATGTAGGTTTGCGGCAGGGGTGTGTGATGTCTCTATGGTTGTTTAAGTTGTTTATGGATGGGGTTGTTAGGGAGGTGAATGCAAGAGTTTTGGAAAGAGGAGCAAGTATGAAGTCTGTTGGGGATGAGAGAGCTTGGGAAGTGAGTCAGTTGTTGTTCGCTGATGATACAGCGCTGGTGGCTGATTCATGTGAAAAACTGCAGAAGCTGGCGACTGAGTTTGGTAAAGTGTGTGAAAGAAGAAAGTTAAGAGTAAATGTGAATAAGAGCAAGGTTATTAGGTACAGTAGGGTTGAGGGTCAAGTCAATTGGGAGCTGAGTTTGAATGGAGAAAAACTGGAGGAAGTGAAGTGTTTTAGATATCTGGGAGTGGATCTGGCAGCGGATGGAACCATGGAAGCGGAAGTGGATCATAGGGTGGGGGAGGGGGCGAAAATTCTGGGAGCCTTGAAGAATGTGTGGAAGTCGAGAACATTATCTCGGAAAGCAAAAATGGGTATGTTTGAAGGAATAGTGGTTCCAACAATGTTGTATGGTTGCGAGACGTGGGCTATGGATAGAGTTGTGCGCAGGAGGATGGATGTGCTGGAAATGAGATGTTTGAGGACAATGTGTGGTGTGAGGTGGTTTGATCGAGTAAGTAACGTAAGGGTAAGAGAGATGTGTGGAAATAAAAAGAGCGTGGTTGAGAGAGCAGAAGAGGGTGTTTTGAAATGGTTCGGGCACATGGAGAGAATGAGTGAGGAAAGATTGACCAAGAGAATATATGTGTCGGAGGTGGAGGGAACGAGGAGAAGAGGGAGACCAAATTGGAGGTGGAAAGATGGAGTGAAAAAGATTTTGTGTGATCGGGGCCTGAACATGCAGGAGGGTGAAAGGAGGGCAAGGAATAGAGTGAATTAGAGCGATGTGGTATACCGGGGTTGACGTGCTGTCAGTGGATTGAATCAAGGCATGTGAAGCGTCTGGGGTAAACCATGGAAAGCTGTGTAGGTATGTATATTTGCGTGTGTGGACGTATGTATATACATGTGTATGGGGGTGGGTTGGGCCATTTCTTTCGTCTGTTTCCTTGCGCTACCTCGCAAACGCGGGAAACAGCGACAAAAAAAAAAAAAAAAAAAAAAAAAAGATAGATAATGTAAATGTAGGCGATTGAAGGTAAAAGCAAGTAAAAGTTCAGTAATAGTTTTGAAAGGAAATAGAGTGAAAGTATAGATGTTGTAAAACCATATATAGTGAAAAAAGAAACTACTAAATTGTGCATTGGATATGGGCAGAGAAAAACTGGAAGAACTGAGAATTCAAGTATCTAGGAGCTTTATTGGTTAAGTTTGGTGATATGGAAGGAGATATAAGGGAGAAAGCAGTACAGGGTAGAAGATTCATTGGGTCTTTTAACAAAATAATTGAGGGCTATAGGTGTGAGTATGGAAGTGAAGGGAGGATTAAGAGATAGCATAGTCTTCCCAACCCTAACCTATGTAGCCTAAACATGGAAAGGGATTGAGTCTCAGAGGTCAAGAATCCAGGCTGTGGAAATGAGCTACTTGAGAAGAGCATGTGGTGTTACTAGAGGGAAAGAAAAGAGAAATGAGGGGGTGTATAACATGTGGTATTGCAGGGATTGCAAAGGGAATTAATTGTGGAGTGGAAGAATGGGTGAATTGTAATACTTTGAGGTGGTTTGGGCGTGTGGAAAGAATGTAAGACTGGGATTTTACAAGGAGAGCGTATGGTAGTACAATTAAAGGGGTTGGTGTCAGAGGGAGACCACCTGTGAAACATAGGGAAATAGGATGGAAGAATACTGGAAGGAGAGAAACTGTAAAAGAATGCATAAAGTGTTGTATATGAGGGAGGCATGTAAGGTCAGGAATAAGTGAAGACACTTTAGCTATGGAGTTCCAGGAGGGAATGGGCATCAGAGATAGAGTATATGAAAACATTGTGGTGCCTTTCTTACCTGCAGGTACTCTTACTATTATGTAGTGTCTGAATTGGCCATCTTCCACTATTTACTTAAAGTTATGGATGTTTTTTATTCAGAAGGGTGGGGAAAAAAATCTCCCATTGTCTTCCCCTAGTATCTTGTACCCCACTTGATAGAACAGGTGAGTTTTGAGTAGGCATTGTTTTTACACCTTAATGATTTCATGTTTGTTGTCTTAGATATGATCCCTAAATTCCGGGTATGCCATATGCTATCAGTCTGTGTTTGAATATTTTACATCACTTATCATTCCTGATCTGTCACCAGTGCTGGCAGGGATGTTGCATTCTCTTTCCATATTTGGCCCCTCACGTGTTTAATAGCATTACTCTCTCTCTCTCTCTTTGGTATTTTAATGTTTGATGAATACCCATCAGTTTCTTTAATTGCAAACAAACATCTTCACTGTTGGACATCCTTTCATCTTGATTGTAACCACCAGTTCTTATTTTCCCATCATCACCTAAACTGCATCTCCATAATTGGACATGATCTTGTCTTGATTATTGATATAACCAGTAATTCTTCCTTTTCATGTATTGCTGAAATTGCATCTGACAGTTTTGCAGCTTCTCTCAATCTTTTAATGAGCATTTCTTCTTTGTATACCCTTTCATATTCCAGGTGTGTGATCTTCATCCAGTCCAAAAATATGATTAAATTATTTTCTTTTATTTACCTCTAATTTTGATGTATCTCTCTTAATGGCTGTCCAACTATTTTGTTTCATTAACTCTGTAACTGGCTTTCTCTGTTATCTCTCTTTTTGCTAACAAGCAATGATTCTTTATGCTTTCCTTGATTGATGTGTATCTAGCAGTGCGTAAGAGGTGAGAGTCATATGTCTGCTGATGACATGGCACTAGTTTAAGATTCGAGTCAGAAACTACAGAAGCTGGTGTCTTGAGTTTTGGATTGTGTGTGAAAGGAGAAAGTTAAGATTGAATATGAATAAAATTTAGGTTATCAGGTGTATCAATGAAAGACAGGTTGTTTGGAATGTGACTTTGTGTGGAGAGAACTTCGAGAATGTTTGAAAGTAAATGGAAATATGGAAGCAGAAGTGACCTGTAGGTTGGATGAGGAGGCTGAGGTCAAAGGTGCACTGAGGAGTATGTGGAAAGCAAGAACATTGTTGGCAAGGGCAAAGATGGCTATGGTCGTTGGTGTAACTTTCAACAGTTGTAAAAATGTAAAGCATGGGATCTAGGTGAAAAAATAAGGAAGAGGGTGGATGTGTTGGAAATGAAATTTTTTAAGGAAAATATGTGGTATGAGGAGGGTTCATTGAATATGAAGTGATAGGGAAAGAGAGAAGTATATATGAGAGGGCTAAAGTGGGCATGCTGAAATGGTTTAGACTTACAGACAGGATGACAGATGTGGTTGGATGGGGGCTTTGGTGTCCATGTATTATATATAAAAGCTAGTTTGGATTTGCACAAATTGGCCTTTCTTTGTCTGCTCCTGGTGCTACCACACTACCATAGGAAATGGTGAACCAAAGAAGGATCCAAGGAGGGATTACTCATCCTCCTCAAAGGCTCAGGGTGGAGGTGGAAAGTTTGAATTTGTGTGGATGTAACAAAGATAAGGAAAAGGGAGAGATAGGCAGTATATTAGAGAAGAGGACCTGAATGTTGTTTCTTTAAGCGAAGCAAAATTCAAAGTGAAGAGGGAAGAATGGTTTGGAAATGTCTTGGGGAAAATACAGAGGTTAGTGTGAGAGTGGGAGCAAAGGAAGGGGCTGTACTACTACTGGAGTTGTGACAGTGTCCAAGAAAGTTGAAGGAAGTGAGCCCTACACTGATGTGGGTAAGAATGCATCAGGAAATGAGAGGAGGAGATATGAGTGTTTTGGAAGGTACCAAGTAATTTGTCTTATTTTATGGTGAAAAATTCATTATTAGTGGTGGTTGATTTGAATGCAAGGGTGGATAATGTGGCTGTTAATGGTATAATAGAATGACCATTAATATTAATGAAAATGAACTGCTTGTTGAGGTTTTTGCTGGCTGTAAGAGAAATGGTTTTGGGGAATACAGTAAGTAATGCTCATACACATCTTTTCTCTTTTTTAAGCCTCTTAACTTTTACAGTCCCACCACTAAATGCCCTTATTCACATGTCTGTCTACCACCTTTTGCATGCCACACACTCTCACACTTCAGCAATGTTTCCATAAACACCTCCCCTAACTTCATTTACCCTCCTTTTGCTATTTTATGCTTGCCCTCTCCTGGTATCTGTACACTCAAGCTTTTCCAAACTCACTCACTCTCACCATCTTCCCTCCCATAGCATTTCATCTTTTCCAGAAGTCTCTATAAACCTTCAACCTTGACTTAACTAAGTAATGATCAGACATTCCACTTGTAACCCTTCTCAGCATGTTCACATATGAGTATCTCTTTGACGCCTATCATTTACTACTACATAATCCATTGATATATGCTGACCATCTTTCCTACTCAATCACTTATGCTTCACAGCTTTGATCATTACTTGTTGGAGGTGAGGGTGAAGCTTTTAGAGGCTTTTAAAAAAGAGGGAAATCTTAATGGAGGGGTGAAAGTGAGTGAGCTAGCTTGTGAAAAGTGATACTAGGAGAGATTGATTAAAGTGAGTGAATGATAGTAAATGTAGAGGGAGAGTGGGTGAGGAATTGAAGGTATTTAGAGAAGCACTGCTTAACATGTGTGATAGAAGTGAGTGGCATACAGAAGATGGGATGTGGACAAATGAAAGGATAGTGAGTGATGGGATGTGGAAATTATATTGCTAGTGGAAGAGAAGAGAGAGGTTTGGGTATTATTTGCATGGAAAGAGAGCAGGTGATGGGAAATTTTAATGAGAAAGGTGCAGTTGCTGAAGGTGAGGGCAAATGGAAGGTTGAACAAGTATTGGCAATTTTCACAAAGAATAAGAAAATGTTTTAGGGGGTTTATAATACGAGTAGGTGGCAGTAGTTGGTAGGCATTCAACGACCATGGAGGTATATTACCAGTACTACCCGCCTGGGTATCGGGAGGGTTAGTGACATCTGCTTAGTGAGCCAGTGCTTTAGTGGCTGTCAAGTTGCACTCCTCTGACCCAGGTAGCTGTCTTTTCTTTCTGCCTCATAAACATTTGGACTACTGGTGTTCTGTCCACAAACACAATATCTCCTTGTCATATGTACTACTTGACAACACTTAACTTGTGCTGCTCATTCTTCATAACTCGAGGTTTTTGTGCAGTGAGCACTATGCATGCACTAGCTCTGCCTTTTTGCAAAATGGTTGGAGCACTAGATAGAAGTAGTACGTTGGAACGTTTAGGCAGGATTATTAGGTAGAAGCAGTAGATATAAGTAGTCATTAGGAACGTTAGATAGGAACCTCTGCAAACACTGCACTGAACTTGCCTTCTGCCAGTGGCCTGTTAAGGGTGAGGTACTAAAAGCTAAGAAGCAGCTCTGGAGCTCTTAGTTATGAGGACTGTTGCCATGGCCACCGCTTTAGGTGAGTTCCAATTGGTACTGGCATTAGAGATATAGATAGATTGATAGATAGATAGTAGTTGGTAGACAGCCACCAACTAAGAATGTTCATTACCATTGCTACCAACCTGGGTATTGAGAAGGTCAGTGACAGCTGTAGAGTGAGGCAGCACTTTGGTGGATGTCAAGTTAAACTCCTTGACCCAGATAGTTGTCTTTTCTTTCTGCTTCACCCACATGTTGATTACTTGCATTCTGTCCACAAACATGCAATCTCTCCTTGTCTTCCATAGCTCTTGACGACACTTGATTCACACTGCTCATACATTCTTGCATTAAATTTTTCTGCAGTTAGTGCAGTGTGCTAGCCCTGCCTTTTGACAAAGTGGGAGAAGCAGTAAGAAGTGCTTGGTAGGAACATTAGACAGGAGCATGAGGTAGTAGTGTTAGGTAAGAACATAAGCTGTGAGTATTAGGTAGACACATTTGGTAATAGTAATTGGTAGGAACATATGGCAGTAGCCTTAAAAACACTGTGCTTTAGTTTCTCTCTGCTGTTTGCCTATTAAGGGTGAGGCACTAAAAGCTAAGAATCAGCATAAGAGTTCGCCAGTTATGCAGACTACTATACCGTGGGTGCCACCCCTTTAAGGGAGTTTCCAGGGGGAGCAGGGATATAGATAGAAAGATGTGTAGATAATTGAAAAGAATTATCCTGAAAAGGCTACCATCAGCAGGTTTAATGTGATTGCAGATAATTTTCCCATTGCACTGGAAATTGGATGATGTATGAGTAAACTGAATCATTTACACTTGCTCTAAATGTGTAATATTTCCGTTTTAAATGTTTACAGTTGCCTTTTTTCCTGATTGGTCATAAGTGTACAGCAGTCAAAATGATTGGGTTACAATGAGGCGAAACCACTTTATTTTTTTATTCTTAGGGAAAGGATGAGGAAAAGATTGTCATATACTAAGCAGAATTTTTGTTTTCTTTTTTGCAGGAGGCTAAGCTGTGTGTAAGAGAAAAGTTTGCAACGAACACTATAAAATATTTTGTACAGTTTTCACTGGAATGGGTAATTGACCGTGAAGCTAAGAAGAGGAAAATGATTGGTCAGTTATACCATGACCTTATTGTTGAAAATCTTCTCTCAGTTGATCAGTTGCTTGAAGGGTAAGTGGTTGAATTCTTATTAAAGCTAAAAGTTAATATTTTCTTTATTACGAAAGTATTGTTTACTCATATTAGCAAGTGGAAGAATATAAGTAATGTTTTTGATAAAGTAATTTGGGATAGAATTAAGCCATAAGCTTCAATTGATGCAGAGCTTGAATATATAGTCATAAGAAACCTGAACATGTAAGCTCAAAGATGATTTAATCGTCTTTGCAAGTGAAGGAATATGGATCATTAATATTTTGTGAAAGTAGGTTCAGATAGAACACCCTGAGTTATTAGCATGCATTCTAAGTTATAAAAATTTGTGTAAATGCGTAAGCTTTTCCATAGCTCATGTTCCTGCTTTGCTTAGGTAGGATGCTGTGAACACTTTTATTTTATTTATATTATACTTTGTTGCTGTCTCCCACATTAGCGAGGTAGCACAAGGAAACTGACGAAAGAATGGCCCAACCCACCCACATACACATGTATATACATACACATCCACACACGCACATATACATACCTATACATCTCAACGTATACATATATATATATACACACACAGACACCATATGTATATATACCTGTACATAATTCACTCTGTCTGCCCTTATTCATTCCCGTCGCCACCCCGCCACACATGAAATGACAACCCTTTCCCCCAGCATGTGCGCGAGGTAGCGCTAGGAAAAGACAACATAGGCCACATTTGTTCACGCTCAGTCTCTAGCTGTCATGTATAATACACCGAAACCACAGTTCCCTTTCCACACCCAGGCCCCACAAGACTTTCCATGGTTTACCCCAGACGCTTCACATGCCCTGGTTCAATCCATTGAGAGCACATCGACCCCGGTATACCACATCGTTCCAATTCACTCTATTCCTTGCATGCCTTTCACCCTCCTGCATGTTCAGGCCCCGATCACTCAAAATCTTTTTCACTCCATCTTTCCACCTCCAATTTGGTTTCCCACTTCTCATTTCCCTCCACCTCTTGACACATATATCCTCTGTCAATCTTTCCTCACTCATTCTCTCCATGTGACCAAACCTTTTCAAAACACCTTCTTCTGCTCTCTCAACCACACTCATTTTTATTACCACACATCTCTCTTACCCTTTCATTACTTACTCAATCAAACCACCTCACACTACATATTGTCCTCAAACATCTCATTTCCAGCACATCCACCCTCCTCAGCACAACTCTATATATAGGCCACGCCTCGCAACCATATAACATTGTTGGAACCATTACTACTTCAAACATACCCATTTTTGCTTTCCAAGATAATGTTCTCACCTTCCACACATTTTTCAACGTTCCCAGAACTTTCACCCCCTCCTCCACCCTATGACTTACCTCCGCTTCCATGGTTCCATCTGCTGCCAAATCCTCTCCCGGATATCTAAAACACTTCACCTCTCAAGTTTTTCTCCATTCAAACTTACCTCCCAATTGACTTGTCCCTCAACCCTACTGTACCTAATAACCTTGCTCTTATTCACATTTACTCTCAGCTTTCTTCTTTCGCACACTTTACCAAACTCAGTCACCAGCTTCTGCAGTTTCTCACCCGAATCAGCCACCAGCGCTGTATCATCAGTGAACGACAACTGACTCACTTCCCAAGCTCTCTCATCCACAGCAGACTGCATACTTGCCCCACTTTTCAAAACTCTTGCATTCACCTCCCAAACAACCCTATCCATAAACAAATTAAACAACCATGGAGACATCACGCACCCCTGCTGCAAACCAACATTCACTGAGAACCAATCACTTTCCTCTCTTCTTACTCGTACACATTCCTTATATCCTAGATAGAAACTTTTCACTGCTTGTAACAACTTAACTTCCACACAATATATTCTTAATACCTTCCACAGAGCATCTCTATCAACTCTATCATATTCCTTCTCCAGATCCATAAATGCTACATACAAATCCAATTGCTTTTCTAAGTATTTCTCACACACATTCTTCAAAGCAAACACCTGATCCACACATCCTCTACCACCTCTGAAATCACACTGCTCTTCCCCAGTCTGATGCTCTGTACATGCCTTCACCCTCTCAGTCAATACCCTCGCATATAATTTTCCAGGAATAGTCAACAAACTTATACCTCTGTAATTTGAACACTCACCTTTATCCCCTTTGCCTTTGTACAATGGCACTATGCAAGCATTCTGCCAATCATCAGGCACCTCACCATGAGTCATACTCGCATGTATGACTATATATATATTCATACATATTTGCCATTTCACGCATCAGTGAGGTAGCGTTAAGAACAGAAGAGTGAGCTCCCTTCCTTGTTTCTTTTGGAAAATTATGAAAATGGGAGGGAAGGATTTCCAAGTCATGATAGATCCCTGTATGCCAGGGATGGTCTTCACTTAAATGGAACAAGGAAAGCTCACCTTGGCAGAGTACTGGATGAGAATATTAGGCCTTTTTGCAATAGATCTAAACTACTTGGGAGAGCAAATCACAGTGTAGCTAACAAAGGAACTGGGAGAGCTGGGGAGGGTGAGGAAGTATCTGAGTGTGAACGGGATCTTAGGAACAAGGTAGAGGATGGATGGGACCTTGACGGTAGGGATTCTTGGCTAGTAGCAGTAACCTCATAGGCAGAGGAATTGGCAAAGAAAGATCAAGTAGGGTCATTTGGGAACAACTGTGGCAGTATAAGTAGTGGGTTAGCACAGGTACAGATCAACTCACGAGTAACTTTTAGGAATGATTCTGGTAGGGTCCAGTGAGAGGAGGGTCAGAGTAAGGTGGCAAACCGTTTCTCTCCCAGTGCTGCACATACAGACATTAACAGTGATGATACAGGCACACATACCAACACTAAAGAAAAGGCGAATTCAGTCCAGAAATCAACTCAGAAGAAAGTAAGTTTAATATACATAAAAGCCGGGAACATCATTACAAAACACGATGAACTTATATCCTATGCAATTACTGAAAAACTGAACATTATTGCAATCTCAGAAACGTGGGTAAACTCTTAGAATAAACACTTAATCGCCGAGTTTGCAATTCCTGGATAGACTATTTACAAAAGATTGCTTGTACAGGGCAGGTGCTGGAGTTTTGATCTACGTTGATAACAGTTTAAGTACTCTTAAGTTAAACAAAGTATACACACACACTTACGACTCTCTTTACATTGACATTACTGACAAGTTCGTAAGTAAACTCTTGTCTTGGCATTATCTACAGACCTCCTAGGCAAAAAGAAGAGGACGATAAGATATTTTACAATGAAATCAAAACTATAATAAATGACAACAAACTCTTGATTCCAGATTACAGGCAAGCAAATTTTGAAAACATTAGGCAAATTGGCCGTACCAATTGAACAAAACTTCTTGATGTTTACACAGGAAATGTGGAATAATTCTAAAATCACAGTACTCACAATTGAAAAGAAACACATTCCACATATACAAAGAGAACTGGCAATATTTCAAAACCATCGTGAATGAATAGGAGAATAGGACTAATTTGCCAAAAGTAGGACATGTGTAAGAAATTCAAATCAGTGGGAACTGATGAAAATCACCAGGAATTAATCAAAATCTAGAGTGTAAGGTCTTAAGACAGAGTGAATGTGACGAAGACAAAAGAATATCCTTCAAAGTTGAGAGTAATCCTAAGGAATTCTTCAAATATATATGACAAAGGAGGACCATAAAAGAAGGAATTGGAGCATTACGAAACAAAGACACACTAACTACTGATGATGAGGAAATGGCTACCATAATGAATTATTCTTTTATCTCTGTATTCACTACCATACTAAATTATTCTTTTATCTCTGTAATCACAATTGAAAAAACATCTCAGATACCTCCACCAAAGAAAATGTTTCAAGTATCTGACAAAGAAGAGTTGAAGGTTAGAGAAATAAAGAGCATTGAAGTACTTAAATACCTGGACCAAGTAAATCCTAACAAATCCAAGGGCCCAAATAACTCGGCTCCAAGATTTTTAAAGGATGTCAAGAGACAGCTGATATACCCCTTAGAAATTTTCAAGAAGTCTCTGTCGGATGGTCAGGTCCCTACTGACTGGAAACTAGCAAATGTTACTCCTATATAGAAAAAAGGAAACAAAAGTGTGCCTTGAATTACCACTCGGTTAGCCTTATGTTAGTGTTAGGTTAAATGATGGAAAAAATAATTATTATATTATTATACTTTGTTGCTGTCTCCCCCGTTAGCGAGGTAGTGCAAGGAAACAGATGAAAGAATGGCCCAACCCACCCGCATGCACATGTATATACATACACGCATATATGCATACTTATACATTTCACCGTATACATACATAAATACAGACATATACATACATACACATGTATGTATTCATACTTGCTGCCTTTATTCATTCCCGTTGCCATCCCGCCACACGTGAAATAGCATCCCCCCCTTACCCCCGCAAGGTAGCACTAGGAAAAGGCCACATTCTTTTACACTCAGTCTCTAGCTCTCATGTGTAATGCACTGAAACCACAGCTCCCTTTGCACATCCAGGCCCCACGAAACTTTCCATGGTTTATCCCAGATGCTTCACATGCTCTGGTTCACTCCACTGACAGCACATTAACCCTGGTAAAACACATCATTCCAATTCACTCTTATTCCTTGCATGCCTTTCACCCTCCTGTATGTTCAGGCCCCAATTGCTCAGAATCTTTTTCACTCCATCCTTTCACCTCCAATTTGGTCTCCCACTTCTCCTTGTTGCCTCCACCTCTTGACACATATATCCCACATATATCCAAAACAAGGAACAGAGAAGGGGGCCAGGTGAAGATATTCCCTCAAAGGCCCAGTCCTCTGTTCTTAACGCTACCTCGCTATCGCGGGAAATGGCGAATAGTATGAAAAAAAAAAAATCCTCTTTGTCAGTTCTTTTGTCTCTCATTCTCTTCATGTGAACAGGCCATTTCAATACACCCTCTTCTGCTCTCCAACCACACACTTTTTATTACCACACATCTCTCTTACCCTTTCTTTACTTACTCGATCAAACCACCTCACACCACATATTGTCCTCAAACTTTTCATTTCCGACACATCCATCCTCCTCCGAACAACCCTATCTATAGCCCATGGCTCACAACCGTATAACATTGTTGGAACCACTGTTCCTTCAAACATACCCATTTTTGCTCTCCGAGATAAAGTTCTCACCTTCCACGCATTTTTCAACGCTCCCAGAACCTTCGCCCCCTACCCTACCCTGTGACTCACTTCCACATCCATGTTTCCATCCACTGCCAAATCCACTCCCAGATATCTAAAACGAGATAAAATTGCCATATTTCAAGAACAAAGAATTGTATAGGAAAACCAACACGGTTTCAGCTGTAGAAGATCCTGCCTGGAGAATTTTCTGGAATTTTTGTAATGTTATAAGAATTGAGGTGAAAAATTACTATCTTATGTAGTGTATTTAGATTTCCAAAAGGCTTTTGATAAAGTACCTCACAAGAGACTTTTACATAAACTCAAAGTACAGGGAATCGGTGAAGAACTCTGTACATGAATCAGAGACTGGCTTACCAGAAGAAAGCAGCGTGTAGTAAATAACGGCTAAGCCGTTGGCTAGACGTAACAAGTGGTGTGCCACGAATCGTTCCTAGGCCTAATTCTTTTCATGATATTAATGACTTAGAACTCAGTCTCATATCTAAGACCTCCAAATTTGCTGACATTACTGAACTAGGAGGTAGAGCTGTAGACTGCAAAATTATTCAGAGAGATCTTAACTTGTAGTCAGGCAGACAGCAAATGAAGTTTAATGTAGACAAGTGTAAAGTTATGCACTTTCGAGACGAATATACGTGTGACTACAAACTATTCGGAAACTCCTTAACTGAAGTAGGCTAAGAAAAAGACGCTAGAGTTGTCATTAGCAACAATTTGAAATACTCTATCCAGTGTCAAGTAAAAAAGGTAACCAAATGTCAGGTTTCATAGTCAGGAACATAGATTATAAGACACCAGAAACAGTTCTCATACTTTATAACTCACTAGTAAGACCACACTTTGAATATTCAGTCCAGCTTTGGTTCCCAAACTAAAAAAAAAAAAAAAAATTAAAGCAGGTTCAAAGATACGCAACAAAATTGATCCCATCCTTTAGAAATCTGGCATAGGAAGAGAGGCTAAAACGATTGGATCTCGTACCTTTACAAAACATAGACCGCAGCAACTTAATCCATGTACTCAAAATTCTGAACAAGTTCGATAAAGTAAACCCCAAGCATCTTTTCAAAGTACAAGAAAATATGGTTACCAGGACAGATGGAATAAAACTCAAAGCTAGATGATGTATTATGAACGTGGGAAGAAGTTTCTTTTCCACTCCCAGATATCTAAAATGCTTCATTTCCTCCAGTTTTTCTCCATTTAAACCCCTACTGAACGTAATAACCTTGCTCTTATTCACAAACTTATACCACTGTAATTTGAACACTTGCCTTTATACAGTGGTATTATACATGCATTCTGCCAATCCTCAGGCACCTCACCATGATCCATACATACTTTGAAGATCCTTACCAGCCAGTCAGCAACATACTCGCCTCCTTTCTAATATTCGCAGTAATACCATCCTCTCCAGCCTATTACCGCATTTCATGTTCTGCAAGGTTTTCACCATCTCTTTCTTCGTCAAACCACTCTCCTTGACTCCCTCAATTTGCATACCACCCTGACCAAAACACCCTACGTCTGCCTCTCTATCATCAAGCACATATAACAATCCTTCAAACTAATCACTTCATCTCCTCCTCACTTCATTACTACCTGTTATCACTTTCCTTTTTACCCCATTCACCAATGTTCCCGTTTGTTCTTTTCTTTTGCACAATGCTTGCTTCCTTCCAAAATATCATCTTATTCCTAAAGTTCACTAACCCAACTTTCATTTGCCCTATTTTTCAACCCCTGCACCGTCGTTCTTGATCTCCTGCTGCCTTTTATTATACATCTCCCAATCATTTGCACTCCTTCCTAGTAAGTGCCACACAAATGCCTCTGTTGCCTTTCTCTGTTGAGTTTACTTCATCCCACCACTCGCAACCCCTTATATTCTGCCCATTTCCCACCTTTTGCTTGCCTTATGCATCTCTTGCACATGCCATCACTACTGCCCTAAATACCTCCCAATACTCAGCAACTCCCTTGCTTCATTTACACTGACCTTTTGCCATTCTTCACTCAATCTTTGTTGGGATTTCATCACACAAGTCTCCTTTCCAGGCTTGCTTACTCTCGCCTCTTTCTTCTTCCTAAGTTTGTTTCCACATTTTCTAAAATCTGCCCTTTTTTGCATATTTATATCCAAAAGTCTCTCATGTGCCTATCATATAATATGAAATATAATAATGTTATTCTGATACATCATTTTTTTTACTTTCAGCTCTCAAGATATACTTAAGATGACAGAGGATTTTGAAATTGACATCCCTCAAGTGTGTGATTACCTAGGAGAAATATTTGGCAAGTATATTTAAAGTCTGGTATATATATCTCTAAAACTGTAGGTATATTTCTGGCAAAAATTAGTGACTGTGGAAAAGTAATATAAAGAGAGATCAAGATTGGCAAAGAGTGAGAGTGAATGAAACAAGGGGAGTGGGAGAGGAGTGGAAGGTTTATGAGGGAAATGCTGATTACAGGTAAGGCTGAATTGCGTGAAAGGTTTGAGATAGGCTGTATGAGAAGTAGTTGTTGATGGCAAGTGAGGAAGGTGATTGGTCATAAAGTTGCCCATTGCCATTGGCCTTAGGGTGAGGGTTGGTTAGTAAAGGTTCAAAAGCAGCACTGGATTCACCTGTTGTGTCTTTCGCTCTGACCACCCACTTGAGGGAGTTCCTGAAGGGAACTGGCATCAAATATATAAGTAGATGAGTGTTTTGTGGATGGTGTCTGCATGGACATATTGTTCGAGATTGGGAGATTTACAAGAGAAAGGTAGAGGAATTCAAAAGAAGGTTCAAGAGCTGGAAAATAATTGGAATGAGTTACGGGGAGAGTTTCAGTGAAATTCAGAGAAAAGGAATTGCTATGATGGAAGTTAGTGTTATGGTTATAGGACTATACAGGGGATTGTTAGTAATGGAAGGAGATGGGAAGTGTTAAAAGGCAAGAACAAGGTGAAAAAGATATGGAACAAGTACTTTGAAAGACTGCTAAATGTGTACTTGTATATACATTTTATTTATTTATATTTATTTTGCTTTATCGCTGTCTCCCGCGTTAGCGAGGTAGCGCAAGGAAACAGACGAAAGAATGGCCCAACCCACCCACATACACGTCCACACGCAAATATACATACCTATATATCTCAATGTATACATATATATACACACACAGACATATACATGTATACACATGTACATAATTCATACTGTCTGCCTGTATTCATTCCCATTGCCACACATAGAATAACAACCCCCTCCCCCCCTCATGTGTACGAGGTAGCGCTAGGAAAAGACAACAAAGGCCACATTCGTTCACACTCAGTCTCTAGCTATCATGCAATAATGCCCGAAACCACAGCTCCCTTTCCACATCCAGGCCCCACACAACTTTCCATGGTTTATCCCAGACGCTTCTCATGCCCTGGTTCAATCCATTGACAGAACGTCAACCCTGGTATACCACATCGTTCCAATTCACTCTATTCCTTGCACGCCTTTCACCCTCCTGCATGTTCAGGCCCTGATCACTCAAAATCTTTTTCACTCCATCTTTCCACCTCCAATTTGGTCTCCCACTTCTCGTTCCCTCCACCTCTGACGCATATATCCTCTGGGTCAATCTTTCCTCACTTATTCTCTCCATGTGACCAAACCATTTCAAAACACCCTCTTCTGCTCTCTCAACCACACTCTTTTTATTACCACATATCTCTCTTACCCTATTATTACTTACTCGATCAAACCACCTCACAACACATATTGTCCTCAAACATCTCATTTCCAGCACATCAACCCTCCTGCGCACAACTCTATCCATAGCCCACGCCTTGCAACCATACAACACTGTTGGAACCACTATTCCTTCAAACATACCCACCTTTGCTTTCTGAGATAATGTTCTCGACTTCCACACACCTTTCAAGGCTCCCAGAATTTTTGCCCCCTCCCCCACCCTATGATTCACTTCCGCTTCCATGGTTCCATCCGCTGCCAGATCCACTCCCAGATATCTAAAACACTTCACTTCCTCCAGTCTTTCTCCATTCAAACTTACCTCCCAATTGACTTGACCCTCAACCCTACTGTATCAAATAACTTTGCCCTTATTTACATTTACTCTCAACTTTCTTCTTTCACACACCTTACCAAACTCAGTCGCCAGCTTCTGCAGTTTTTCACATGAATCAGCCACCAGCGCTGTATCATCAGCGAACAACAACTGACTCACTTCCCAAGCTCTCTCATCCACAACAGACTGCATACTTGCCCCTCTTTCCAAAACTCTTACATTCACCTCCCTAACATCCCCATCCATAAACAAATTAAACAACCATGGAGACATCACACACCCCTGCTGCAAACCTACATTCACTGAGAACCAATCACTTTACTCTCTTCCTCCTCTCTTCCTACATGTACACATGCCTTTCATCCTTGATAAAAACTTTTCACTGCTTCTAACAACTTGCCTCCCACACCATATATTCTTAATACCTTCCACAAAGCATCTCTATCAACTCTTATCATATGCCTTTTCCAGATCCATAAATGCTACATACAAATTCGTTTGCTTTTCTAAGTATTTCTCACATACATTCTTCAAAGCAAACACCTGATCCACACATCCTCTACCACTCTTGAAACCACACTGATCTTCCCCAATCTGATGTTCTGTACATGCCTTCACCCTCTCAATCAGTACCCTCCCATATAATTTACCAGGAATACTCAACAAACTTGTACCACTGTAATTTGAGCACTCACTCTTATCCCCATTGCCTTTGTACAATGGCACTATGCAAGCATTCCGCCAATCCTCAGGCACCTCACCATGAATCATACATACATTAAATAACCTTACCAACCAGTCAACAATACAGTCACCCCCATATTTAATAGATTCCACTGCAATACCATCCAAACCCGCTGCCTTGCCACCTTTCATCTTCCATAAAGCTTTTACTACCTCTTCTCTGTTTACCAAATCATTTTCCCCTAACCCTCTCACTTTGCACACCACCTCGACTAAAACACCCTATGTCTGCCACTCCATTATCATCAAACACATTCAACAGACCTTCAAAATACTCACATCACCACTACTTGTTATCACCTCCCCATTAGCCCCCTTCACTGAAGTTCCCATTTGCTCCCTTGTCTTACGCACTTTATTTACCTCCTTCCAAAACATCTTTTTATTCTCCCTAAGATTTAATGATACTCTCTCACCCCAACTCTCATTTACCCTCTTTTTCATCTCTTGCACCTTTCTCTTGACCTCCTGCCTCTTTCTTTTATACATCTCCCTTTCATTTGCATTTTTTCCCTGCAAAAATTGTCCAAATGCCTCTCTCTTCTCTTTCACTAATAACCTTACTTCTTCATCCCACCACTCACTACCCTTTCTAATCTGCCCACCTCCCACGCTTCTCATGCCACAAGCATCTTTTGCACAAGCCATCACTGCTTCCCTAAAGACATCTCATTCCTCCCCCACTCCCCTTACCTCCTTTGTTCTCACCTTTTTCCATTCTGTACTCAGTCTCTCTTGGTACTTTCTCACACAAGTCTCCTTCCCAAGCTCACTTACTCTCACCACTCTCTTCACCCCAACATTCTCTCTTCTTGTGAAAATCTCTACAAATCTTCACCTTCTCCTCCACAAGATAATGATCAGACATCCCTCCAGTTGCACCTCTCAGCACATCAACATCCAAAAGTCTCTCTTTCGCGCTCTTATCAATTAACACGTAATCCAATAACGCTCTCTGGCCATCTCTCCTACTTACATGTGTATACTTATGTATATCTCGCTATTTAAACCAGGTATTCCCAATCACCAGTCCTTTTTTCAGCACATAAATCTACAAGCTCTTCACCATATCCATTTACAACACTGAACACCCCATGTATGCCAATTATTCCCTCAGCTGCCACATTACTCACCTTTGCATTCAAATCACCCATTACTATAACCCGGTCTCGTGCATCAAAACCACTAACACACTCATTCAGCTGCTCCCAAAACACCTGCCTCTCATGATCTTTCATCTCATGCCCAGGTGCATATGCACCAATAATCACCCATCTCTCTCCATCAACTTTCAGTTTTACCCATATCAATCTAGAATTTACTTTCTTACACTCTATCACATATTCCCACCACTCCTGTTTCATGAGTAGTGCTACTCCTTCCCTTGCTCTTGTCCTCTCACTAACCCCTGACTTTACTCCCAAGACATTCCCAAACCACTCTTCCCCTTTACCCTTGAGCTTCGTTTCACTCGGAGCCAAAACATCCAGGTTCCTTTCCTCAAACATACTACCTATCTCACCTTTTTTCTCATCTTTGTTACATCCACACACATTTAGACACCCCAATCTGAGCCTTCAAGGAGGATGAGCACTCCCCGCGTGATTCCTTCTTCTGTTTCCCCTTTTCATGAGTAGTGCTACTCCTTCCCTTGCTCTTTTCCTCTCACTAACCCCTGACTTTACTCCCAAGACATACTGAGTTTGGTAAAGTGTGTGAAAGAAGAAAGTTAAGAGTAAATGTGAATAAGAGCAAGATTATTAGGTACAGTAGGGTTGAGGGTCAAGTCAATTGGGAGGTAAGTTTGAATGGAGAAAAACTGGAGGAAGTAAAGTGTTTTAGATATCTGGGAGTGGATCTGGTAGCGGATGGAACCATGGAAGGGGAAGTGGATCATAGGGTGGGGGAGGGGGCGAAAATTCTGGGGGCCTTGAAGAATGTGTGGAAGTCGAGAACATTATCTCGGAAAGCAAAAATGGGTATGTTTGAAGGAATAGTGGTTCCAACAATGTTGTAAGGTTGCGAGGCGTGGGCTATGGATAGAGTTGTGCACAGGAGGATGGATGTGCTGGAAATGAGATGTTTGAGGACAATGTGTGGTGTTAGGTGGTTTGATCGAGTAAGTAACGTAAGGGTAAGAGAGGTGTGTGGAAATAAAAAGAGCGTGGTTGAGAGAGCAGAGGAGGGTGTTTTGAAATGGTTTGGGCACATGGAGAGAATGAGTGAGGAAAGATTGACCAAGAGGATATATGTGTCGGAGGTGGAGGGAACGAGGAGAAGTGGGAGACCAAATTGGAGGTGGAAAGATGGAGTGAAAAAGATTTTGTGTGATTGGGGCCTGAACATGCAAGAGGGTGAAAGGAGGGCAAGGAATAGAGTGAATTGGAGCGATGTGGTATACCGTGGTTGACGTGCTGTCAGTGGGTTGAATCAGGGCATGGGAAGCCTCTGGGGTATGGAAAGCTGTGTAGGTATGTATATTTGCGTGTGTGGACGTATGTATATACATGTGTATGGGGGTGGGTTGGGCCATTTCTTTCGTCTGTTTCCTTGCACTACCTCGCAAACGCGGGAGACAGCGACAAAGCACAAAATATATATATATATATATATATATATATATATATATATATATATATATATATATATATATATATATTTTTTTTTGCCCCGATCACACAAAATCTTTTTCACTCCATCTTTCCACCTCCAATTTGGTCTCCCTCTTCTCCTCGTTCCCTCCACCTCCGACACATATATCCTCTTGGTCAATCTTTCCTCACTCATTCTCTCCATGTGCCCAAACCATTTCAAAATACCCTCTTCTGCTCTCTCAACCACGCTCTTTTTATTTCCACACATCTCTCTTACCCTTACGTTACTTACTCGATCAAACCACCTCACACCACACATTGTCCTCAAACACCTCATTTCCAGCACATCCACCCTCCTGCGCAAAACTTATCCATAGCCCCCTTTGCAACCATACAACATTGTTGGAACCACTATTCCTTCAAACATCCCATTTTTTTTTCCGAGATAATGTTCCCGACTTCCAAACATTTTCGGGGCCCCCAAAATTTTTTTGGCCCCCTCCCCCCCCCAATGTTCATTTTCCGTTTCCCAGGGTTCCTTTCCGCTCCAGATCCACCCCCAAGATATCTAAAACATTTTTATTCCCCCAGTTTTTCTCCATTCAAACTTACCCCCCAAATTTGATTTGGGACCCTCAACCCAAACTGTACCAAAAAACCCCTTGCCCTTTTTTACATTTACTCTAATTTTCTTCTTTCACACCCCTTTCCCAAAAACTCAGTCCCCAAAGCTTCTGCATTTTCAACAGGGAATCACCACCAGCGCTGTATCATCAGCGAACAACAACTGACTCACTTCCCAAGCCTCTAAACCACAACAATTTCATATTTCCCCCTTTCTTTCCCAAAACTTTTGCATTTACCCCCAAACAACCCCATCCATAAACAAATTAAACAACCTTTGGAGACATCACACCCCCGTAAACCCTTCATTCATTTGAGAACCAACCCCTTTTTCCCCCCTCCTTCCTACAGTACACAGGGCCCCTTTCACCCCTTGATAAAAACTTTTCACTGCTTCTAACAACTTGCCTCCCACCCAAATTTTTAAATACCTTCCACAAAGCATTTCTATCAACTTTTATCAAAATGCCTTTTCCAGATCCATAAATGCAACTTAAAAATTTCCTTTCCTTTTCTGGGTTTTTCTCACAAAACTTTCTTCAAAGCAAACACCTGATAAACAACCCTCTACCACTTTTGAAACCACACTGCCCCTTCCCCCAATCTAAAGTTCTGTACATGTTTTAACCCTCTAAATCATACCCCCCCATATAATTTACCAGGAAAATCAACAAACTTTCCCACTGTAATTGAGCACCCCTTTTTATCCCCTTTTCCCTTTTGTACAATGGCATATGAAAGCTTTCCCCCAAACCCTCGGGAAACCTTTCCCCAAAGAATCATCCCTACTTTAAAATTAACCTTCCCAACCCAAGTCAAAAATTACAGTCCCCCCCTTTTAAATAAATTCCACTGAATACCATCCAAACCCGGTTTCCCTTGGCCACCTTTTAAAATTCTTCCAAAATTTTTTAAAAACTACCTTTTCCCTTTTTAAAACCAAACCCCCAATTTCCCCCTTTAAACCCTCTAAATTTCCCCCCTTTTTCGGAATAAAAAAAACCCTTGTTTTTCCCCACCCCTTACCCCTTTCCAAAAAATTTAAACAGAACCTTCCCAAAATCTCACCACCCCCAAAACTTTTTTTAAAAAATAACCTCCCCATTAAAAAAGCCCCCCCCCATTGAAATTCCCTTTTTCCTCCCTTTTTTGCCTTTATTTCCCCCTTTCCCAAAAATCTTTTTACCCCCCCCCTTTAAAATTTAATGATACTCTCTTTACCCCCAAATCTCATTTCCCTCTTTTTCAACCCTTTTTCTTTGACCCCCTCCTCTTTTTTTATAAATCTCCCCTTTTATTTGATTTTTTTCCCCCAAAAAAGTCCAAAACCTCTTTTCCCTTTTCTTTAAATAAAAACCTTTCCTTTTCATCCCAACCCCTCACTACCCTTTTAATCCCCAACCCCCACCTTCCATGCCACAAGCATCTTTTGGCAACCATCCTGTTCCCTAAATACATCCCATTCCTCCCCCCCTCCCCTTACCCCTTTTTCCCCACCCTTTTTCCTTTTTTGTACTCATCTCCCTTTGGGACTTTCCCCAAAAGTTTTCCTTCCCAAGCTCACTTACTCTCACCACTCTCTTCACCCCAACATTTTTCCCCTTTTTTGGAAAACCCTAAAATCTTCAACCCTTTTCCCTCCCCAAAATAAAAGATTTAAAATCCCTCCCTTGCACCCTCACAATTAAATCCAAAACTCTCTTTCGCGCTCCTTTTCAATTAACACGTAATCCAATTTAAAGTCTCTGGGCCTTTTCTCCTACTTACATTGGGAAAAATTTTGTATATCCCCGCTATTTAAACCAGGGATTCCCAATCACCCCGTCCTTTTTTTAGCACATAAATCTACAAGCCCCTTCACCATTCCAATTTCAACACTGAACACCCCATGTATCCCAAATTTTTCCCTCAAAAAGCCACATTACTCACCTTTGCATTCAAAACCCCATCACAAAAACCCGGTCTTGGGATCAAAAAACCCCTAACAAACTCATTTAGCTCTCCCAAACACCTTTCCTCTCATGAATTTTTTTTCTCATGCCCAGGGCATATGCACCAAAATCACCCCCTCTCTCTCCATCAACTTTTTAGTTTTTCCCATATCAATCTAGAATTTCTTTCTTAACTCTATCACATATTCCCCCCCAAATCCTGTTTCATGATTTTGCTACTCCTTCCCTTGCCCCTTGTCCCCCTCAATAACCCCCGACTTTACTCCAAGACATTCCCCAAAACCCCTTTTTCCCTTTTCCCCTTTTTCTTTGGTTTTACCGGAAAAAAAAAGCCCAAAACATCCCGGTTCCTTTCCTCAAACATACTAACTCCCTTTTTTCTCACCCTTTTTTTTCATCCACACACATTTAGACACCCCAGTCTGACCTTCGGGGAGGATAGCCAAATCCCCGCGTGGATTTTTCCTTTTCCCCTGGTTTTTTTCCCCCTTTTTCCCCTGGGAAAGGGGGAAAATTTTTTTCTCCCCTTCCTTTGGGGCCTTTTCCCCCTCAAAATTTTCCCCTGAATTTAAACCTTTCCCAAACCAATTAAATTTAGGTTTGGTTTAAAAATGTGTGGAAAAAAAAAAAGGGGAAAGTTTTAAGAAGGGTAAATGGTTTTAAAAAGAGCCAAGGATTAAAAATTTTGGGTACAAGGTTAAAAGGGTTTTTTAAAGGGTCAAGGGGGAAAAAAATTTTTGGGAGGTAAGGTTTTTGGGGGGGGAATTTTGGGGGGAAAAATTTTGGGGGGGAAAGTTAAAAGTGGGGGGTTTTAAAGGGGGGTATCTTTTTTGGGAGTGGATCTGGTAGCGGAATGGAAA